>NC_056746.1:554221002-554331002 GCF_019279795.1 Protopterus annectens
TTTGGAAAGAGCCTTAGCTCCTGCAGGCTCTTTTCTCCCTGGAGCAAAGGAGATGAACGGATGTTACCTGACCTCGTGGTTAACATTCACAGTGTAAAAGGCCTCTGCTGCTGTGTCTTTTGGCTTTTCCTGGTTAGGGGTCGCCACAGTGGAACTCCGGTCTGCTAATGATTGGCAGTGGATTTTTACGTGCCGAGTTGCCAGCCCTGACACACAACCTTCAACGAAGGTACACCCATTCATGCATGTTTCCACACAGAAGACGCTCTAGCTGAGAATCGAACAGGACAACGTCTAACTGTGAGGTGACATCGCTATCGCAGCACCACCACCACAGTTTGTAAAAGGCCTCTATAGTTTCAAATTCTTTGTTCTTGTGCTCTATCAATGAGGTTGTCTAGGTACACAGACTCCTTTAGGTTATAGCTATGCCTTCTTCCTACCCAGCTATCAAGCATTATTTTAAGCAGTTTGGCATTGTTAACTTTGTTTTATTCAAGAGATGATTTGTTCCCTGTCTAGGTGACATTTCAGTGATGTATCTATGCCTCTTAGATGCTAAATTAATTTAAAAAATGGCATTTCAGTGCCTGTGTGTTCTCTGTTTTGTATAGATACTAAACCAAGCATTGTTGTCTTAATGTGATCAGTGAAGGTACAACAGCCAGGCAGAGTTCACCCTGAAGAACTCAGCAATTACATAGCTCAAGAAATTCCAATTGATCAATGCATATTAAATGTTGCATAGGTGTAATGTATTTGTGAATTATCACTGTACTGTTTCTATGCAATTTGAGTACAAGTGGCCAGGCAAAAGGTAAAACTTTACTCTAGCACTTCCCTTCTTTCCCTGAAAGAATACAGGGAGTTGAAAGGACTTATTTAATGACAATTCTGACACCATTTCAGGAAAAATGTGGGCTGGTCTTAAGGGACACCAGATCTCTATGAAAGACTAAATATGTTTCCTTATAAATAATGGCAGAGTAATTGCCACCAGAATAACTTCTTCAACAAAGAAAGTTCAGTCACTGAACTTGAGGTCTCGAATTGAAGATGGACTGGTCTGTAAATTAAAGTTAAGCATCAAGGAAGAAAAAAGATTAATCAAAGATGGTCAAATATGTAAAACATATGCACGACAGTCTGAGCTGTACTGATACCCAGGTGTATTTTACAAATATCTTTCGTAATCAAACACAATAAATACAGAATCACTATAACTCATATAACATAACTAATATAACACGTTTAAGCAATTAAAAATAGCCAGTTATGATTTTTCTTCATATTCCAAACTTATCTTTTTATAAGCTTTAAAAGATTAAAAGCAGGACAACAATGCCAACTAATGGCACTATACAAAAAAGAAAAATAACTTTGCCAAATTGTTAAGGCATTCAAAAGAGCAGACTAAATATGATTATTGTCTGCTTCTGACTCCCAGCTAATATAAAGTATGGCATCATGGTTTTCTGCCTTCATTGGCTGTTTATAATGTCCACATAATATTATCAAAGTGAAGGCTGACAGCTTTACTTATAGGGCAAGAAGCAGAAATAGTCTTCAGTAACTTACATATGATTATCCAAAATAATACAGACAAATTACACTGTCCTTTAACCACTCCCATATATAGCCGGCTCATGGCATAGACCACAGTCCCCAAATCATAATATGAGATAGATGGTTTGTAACTTGCAGAATTATCCACATTCCATATTTCCAAGGAATGGGAGAAGGGGAAACCAAAGGAAGTAACTTATACTAAAACACATCCCATTTCCTTGCCTGTCCTTCTAAATATGTTAGCCATGGATACTATTTACTCATAATATTTCTTTCACTCCTTCAGTTCACCAAATATGTTTCAGACTGACAGATTCAAGCCATTGTTTTCTTGGCATCATCAATAGTCAGGGAAAATCCCTGTTTTCTGTCTCCTAGTGATATTTTTTTCCGCAACCAACAATATCATGGATAATAATAAAGCAATAACCAACGACATGGTGTGGTATATTGAAGATTTACCCACAGTTGGTGTGGTTTAATCACGAGGGTGAAGCTCAAGTGATTAAACAAAGGCAACCGTGGGTAAATCTTCAATATACCACAACCACTGAGTCGATTATAGCTATTATACAATGACATTATTTAAGAAAAAAAATACTTAATTTTCTTAAATAATGTCTTTGTATAACGGCGGATTACTGTTCTTCCACCAGTTGTAGTATACTGCTTTTTCATTTTGATATACTGCGCATGCGTATGGAACTTGCATTCCCATGCATACCCAGTACATCAGTGCTTTGAAACTGAAGCAATGGAGAAAAGAAAGTCGCTGTTGCTCCATTTTCTCTCTCTCTCTTTTTTTTTAATTGTAAAAAAAAAAGTTTTGGGGCACTTTATACCAACGAAAAAAAGTCCTGGCGACCGGACCTTTTTCTGTTGGTATATTGTGGGATTTACAATGGGCACGCTGGTTGGGCTGGCCAATCAGCGTGCATGTTTTGGAATATTAATGGGGGGGGTCATTGTATAATATGTTTTTCCCAACATTCCCACCAGCACACAGTCCCAGCAAATCAAAGGAGTTCATTCTACTTTATATTGTGTTCAAAACTGGTTACACATCACGTTTTAGCTGATCCAGCTTCCACATCCCTCAGATATGTGTGCCAAGTCTTTTTCCTTTTAGACCTTCTTGACATCTACATAGTGTAGTGAGGCAGTGCTAAGACATGTGCGCTACGTTACTTGTCGTATAAAAAATATTTGTGATGATATTTCCATCCAAGTGTATAAAATAAATGTGATTTTGTTGTGTACTTTAGCATCAGGGCTAATCACCCCCTAAACCTTCACCTAGTTGATGTTCAACATTGCCTGACTGGTCAACATATTGGCACCACAAGCCTCAGCTTATAACAGAATGAAAAAAACATTTAATATGTGTATGCATACATAAAATACTAACCAGTAATTTAGCCACAGTTTACCACAGGAATGCCATTCAGACACACAGTTCCTAGCTTCATCATGATCTGGTCATAGTGAAAATGACCGATCTACCTTATACTATGCCTGTGTTTTACCTGGTCCCATGTTAAGCACCAATCAACTACCATTAAATGTTCATAATACTTCAGATGAAGTGATAATCTCAGCCACTGATTTACCTTTTATGATAAATCCTCCTGCTATTTTATTTATCCAGCTGGGGATATTTCCTATAGTTAATCCACAAACCACAGGAGAAACAGTATTCAGCAAAGGATGCTACAGAATTGCTTCCAAAAAGGGACCAGTTGCCTGTCTCACCTCTCTTTTCAGAATAACTTCAAATATATCTTCAAAGTAGGACATCCATGGCTTGAATCAATGTCTTCCAACTCTAGAAATAGGAGTTCATTATCCACAAAAAAGTCAAACATCACGTGCACTGCTCTATAGTTTCATTAAAAATCTGAACGTTTATGTCCCTATGTATGGATTAGGACAGCACACTTATCTCATGATATCCTGGATCTTCTGCCATCCAATCTGAAAACAACAACCACTTTGCTCCATTTACAAAAGAACAAATTCTTGGAGGGGGTTCTGAAGGAAGAAACCTCACACAATACAGGACCTTTGGGAAAACAGACATATACAAAACCTGAATCTATTACACGAGATCAAAAGCAGTCTTTCATCTGGTGATATATGTGCACAGTGAGCTTTATAACTCCATATGTCTCAACCACTGCTGCCACAAGGGTCATAGTCCATATGACCACTAAATATCTAAACAAAGTACAGCTCCAAAAGTAGGTAAACTTTCCTCATATTCAATAAGAGGTCACAAAACTGAATAAGGGCCCATGCCTTATCGTGATTTGCTAAGTATCTCAGCAAGTGCCTTGATATACCTAATACTGAAAATGTCTGCCTGATATTCCCACATATCTGTCAAGTACACTAACAAATTGTTAATGAATAATGACAGTTCAAATTCACCCCACTTCACCGAAACAAATAGATAGCAGATGACCTCATACAAATACCAATGAATCAAGATGTTGAAAAGAGAGCAAGGAAAAGACAACAGTTCTACCTTGCCCTTTTCTTTACCCAAATGCAGAAGGTGGCCTATTTGTATCTTTAATCTGTGCTATCACCCAACTGGTAGATTTTTATTTATTTAACAGGACAGTTCAACTTGGAATGAGCCAATTTTCAGCAGAGGCCCAGGGAGAAATGCTCCAGACACATGTCTTTGTAATGGGGGAGGAAACCCATATGAATACAGGGAGGACATGAAGACTTGAAACAGAAGGCATAGCAGCCAAGAATTGAACCAGAGAACCTCTTGCTCTGAGGCAACAACACAAACCACTGCACCACTGAACTCTTAACATCATGACAAGCTACACCACTGCACTCTTAACATCATGACAAACTACAAAGGAAAATGAAAATCTGCAAGACAGAAAAAAGTAACATCAAACCACATGATTAGATACCCTTTCAGCACCTAAACTAGAGACTGTGAAGGCAGATCCTAACCTCTGGTCCCTCTGCATCAATAAGAGTTTTGATAGCATCATCAAATGCCTGCCTGTCCAGCAGAACCTCACACCAATCCTTGCTTATTACAATAGAGACCAAAGGTGTCATTCTGTTTGCAAGCATATTCAAAACCAACTTTAATCTTGATTTAAGACAGAAATATATTTAGAAATGTTATTCAGTTAGAATCAATGATGGTATCACCTTTTGCCAACACTTTCCTCATTACTCTTAAATGATCAGCAGCATTATAATAACTGGAAAAAGTCTACATATAAACATTTCATATATTTCCAGATATAAACCATTTGGGCTGGGGGACTTGTCCTGCACCTCATAATTTTAATTGTTGGCTTTCACTTTGTTTGGGTTCATAGTTTAGTACTAAGCTAACTGCCCTTGTGAACCATTTTAAGCCTAGCCAATTATCCCTTGTGAGACTCAAACCCTGCACCTTGGGTTTATAAGGCAAACAACTTAGCCATTAAGCCACCCTCCCAGGGAGGGTCTCATCACTTCTTCACCCTGCACCAAAGGACAAAAAAGCAATGAGTCCAGGCTATAAAAATGAAAATGTAGAGCCCCTCCTCTCTTATGAAGTGGTGCTACTTCCTTAATTTACCTGGCAGAGGAGTCTGACTCTGCTCTACACATCAGCTCCCTTGTGAAATGTGCCAGTAAAATGGAAGAATAAAAGCAAAAAGAAAGAACTATGAATGAACAAGAAGGTATATGCCCACCATTTTTGTCAGTTTGCAAGATGTGATCCTCCAGGAAGAATCCTGAAGAGCCACCCTTAAATATCTGTCCCTACAATACACTAGAGACTGACTACTGAAAGGAATAATTCAGTGATGTCAAAGAGCCAGAATGACCCAGTGGAAGGAGCAAGTGATGCATATGCATGATTGTGCCTTTGATTATGGAACCTGTGTAGACCTTCTGAAAGAGCAAAACTAACAACAGTGAGGAACTGGACTGCCTTCTTTGCCTTGAAGGGGACTCACTTACTACAAGAATGGCCACCAAAAGGCAATGAATCTATTGTCCAAACAACCTGCTCCTGCCAAAATAAGGTTCCATCAGTAAGCTATCAAAATTATTTTTCAGTGTGGAAAGCATTAAGCCATGTTGATTAGTTAGACACTCATGCATATAGCCATCACCTGGTTGTCCATAGCAGGCACCATAGACTAGTATTTAGATTAAAGGTCAGATCATGTTGAATCCCAGAGTTAAATGAGTGGCTTTAGTGCAGGTAAAGAAGCCTCTATCAAGAACGTCTTGAACCTGGACAGGTAAGATGCATAACTGACTCTAAGCCCCAGTGCAGTTGTTGTCTGAGTATTATTGTCCATAGTTTGCCATTTTTCATCTGTTCTACTAGCCAGATGGAAGTGCTAGGGTTATAGACTTGGAGAATGTCTGTAAAAAAACATGAACAATTAAAAATTGGAGTGCTACATCTTTCCAGCGCACCGTAGACTAAAATAAAACTTTGGCTCTCCTGGTGGTGACAGTAGCAGAGTAAGGATGCCCGCATATTTCAGTAATATTAACAAATCCTGACTCCAGAAAAGGGATGACCAGGGAGTCTGGTAAAGAAGCTTCACAACAACTGACTGACACAGCAAGCAAAACTGTATGTCTCCAGATATTCAAAAAAATCTTATCCTTAATGGAAATAGAAGAGCTAAAGCACTCTACAGCTTTGAGAATCTTGGAAATGAAAGCTTCCACATCTGGTCCCTACTTCGAACCAACTGGAGACTAACTCTGAGTCCACTAAATTGAAAAGCAAACCACTTTATAACCCATGTGAGCACATGCTTTGTACAGGTGGGCACTTGGATTGGGAAAGGATTATGCAGGGAGGAAGGCATGCAGCAGTCCAGGCTGTAGCATCCAAAAGATGTCCCAGTGGGTAAAATGTCATACCCACAACTTCATCATACTCCTACCAATGAGAGTCCTAGGAGACTGTGGAAAAATTAGATCTAGTTCTGGGAGGCCAAGAATCCAGCAAGTCTTTCAAGCTTAGTGAAAGTACAAATCCAGCCTATGCAACAGGCATCAAAATTGGCCCTATAACAAGTCTACTAAGAAACCTGATTCTGTTATTCTTCCCAAATTCAGAAATGCACCAAGAGGGGGAAAAACAAACAGCATGTGAAAGAGGATCTTCTTCATCAGTGTCAGCAAGGATCAAGAAATCTTAAAAGTGCAATCCAAAGTTAAAAATACTATACCGATAGGTCCTGACAATATTCCTGGATGCATCTTAAATATCATGGTGTGATTTAGCCACACCCTTAACAACACTGTTCATTTCAGCCTTAATACAGTTTTTATACCAAGCAAATGGAGAGCAGCTACATTCATTCCACTGCATAAGGGAGGACTTTCCACAGAACCAGGTAATTACAGACCCATAAATCTGAATAGCCTTATATGCAAAGCCAAGAAAAGACTCATTATAGAATTAATCAATCAGGACATAGAGAACCTTCAAACATTAGACCTGTTTCAGTTTGGTTTCATCAAGTGCAGGTCATACTTACCCGACCAGGTGGATTTTTTTTTAAAAAGTCACCAAAGCAATAGATGAAGTCAAAATCGTACATACCATTTACCTCGACCTGGCCAAAGCTTTTGACACAATTCTCTACTCAAACAAGTAGAAAAGCTAAATAAACAAGAAATAAACCCTAATGCCCCATCCTGGATTGCCAATTGGCTCACAGATAAGATGCAGATAATCAAAATAGGGAAAGTTACCTCCACAAAGAGACCAGTCACCGGTAGACTCTCCCAGAGCTCTGTGCTGGGACCTCTTCTCTGTGGTATCTACTTTTCTGAAATAAAAGCCAATACCAAAGGGCTCTGACTGACTATGTTTGCATATGACTGCAGGCTATGAGCAGTCATTGAATCCCCAAATGACTTTGCCACCCAGCTGGAAGGTTTGTCTTAAATAAATAACTGGTGTCAGAATCACGGTCTGAAATAAAACTGAAAAAATGCATTATTATACCTTTTGGGAAAGGAACTATCACACTGATAGCAGACCACTGAAAGTTGACAGAGTTGTTAAGGATTTAGGAACGTATGTGGATAGTGACCTATCTTTTGACCAACATGTGTCTATTGTTGTAAGAAAGTCTTTCTATATCGCGCAACTTACAAACAAAGGGATTGTGTCTAAATCTAGAGATGTCATTGTTCCCCTTTACTCAGCCCTCATTAGGCCAGTCATTGAATATAATGCCCCCTTTGGCTTGTATCTGTTAAGATACATGCAGCAACTGCAATGCTGACAGAGATACCTTTCTAAAAGGATACAAGGCCTAAACAATATATCCTACATGTACTGACTCAAAGCCCTGTGACTATACTCAGTATTCTACAGACCGACTCAAAGCTCTGTGACTATACTCAGTATTCTACAGACTGACTCAAAGCCCTGCCACTATACTCAGTATTCTACAGACTGCTAAGAGGTCACCTGTGTCTGGCATGCAAGGTATCCACCAACCCATTACAGGTGGATTTACTGCACATCAGCAAGTCAAATGGCATCAGAAATACTTTGTCTAGGGATTTAAACCTGTTCTGCAACATCAACAGAACAGTTTGGAGGAACAAGTATATTTTGCAGAGGATACTGCTGCTGTGGAATAGACTCAGCATCCACATAAAACAAAGTTCATCCCTGTCCATTTAAAGCACAAGTTAGATCTATAGGTGGGAAACAGAAACTTTTCCCCAGGGCTGCCCCTTGTACTATTAATGGATATAGGTAGCTCCTAAATGCATTATCCCTTGCATGGGTTTCCTCAATTTATCTACTGTATGATCCCAGTTATTCTCATTAGGGGTAATATATAATTATTGACCATGGGATGGGTATGGCCAATCTACAGCCAAATGTGACAGGTTATTTTGAGCACAAAATGGGAAACCAACAGGAAGCTTCATGCTACAGGCTAGCTGCTGGCAAAGGACAAACAGAGGAAACTACACTCATATTATCAGAGAAATTATCAAAGGTATCATCTCTAGAAAGATTCATCTAAAGAATTCATTGCAGTTTTCTAAGAGTGGTCCATGGCTTCCTACTGAAATGTTGGCACTTGAAATACTGAGTGCTGAAGAGCCAAAAAAAGGCCAAAAAGCAGAAGAGTGAACCTTGAAAATCACTTCTTCTTCTGGCTTTTTCCCTTTTAGGGGGCACTACAGCAGATCACCTGTCCGCTCATGATTGGCAGTGGAGTTTTATGGTGTCAAGTTGCTAGCCCAGCGTCCAACCTTCCATGGAAGGCACACACACACACACACACACACACACACACACACACACACACACACACACACACACACACACACACACACACACACACACACACACACACACACACTCTCGCCTAGGGCCAATTTAGAGTACCCAATCCACCTACAGCATGTCTTTGGGATGTGGGAGGAAACTGGAGCACCCGGAGGAAACCCACACGACCACAGGGAGGACATGCAGACTCTGCACAAAAGGCACCCCAGCAAAGGATTGAACTGGAGAGCCTGTTGCTCTGAGGCGGCAATGCTAACCGCTGCCCCACCGTGACTGCCCTGAAGCTTGAAAATCACTCCTTCTAAAAACTTCTTTTTATGGGGCATGCACCCCTCCCCCCAAACTTACATATGCCAACTCCGAGACTGCCATAACTCAGAGAAAAGGGAATATTCTGAGAAATGACATTTTGTACTTAGTATATGTTTGTCCGATCTTTCAGCCATTTGGTCTCTGCATTTCGGGACTTGCTCTAGCGGGTACCAACATTTGAAATGGTTACAACAGACAGACTGTCAATGTCAGCCACAGCCTTGTAGTACATGTGGTTAGAGCCTCTGAAGGAGTAGGTACACAATGATCAAACTGTGGTCTGAAAAGTTTAAAAAAATAAAGTGAACATATTCATTTCTGTAAATCGGTAAAAGGCACATGGAGCGTTACCGTAACAACAAAGTGATGATCATTGACAGGAAAAGAATACATGAGGGTAGATTCAGGTCCTGGTTAAACTGTAAGAATAAAAAAAGTATTACAGACAGCTTCACATTACGAGCAGGATATTTTCCATTTATATGATGCTGAGACATATCATTGGGGTGAATATCTCAAAAAAATGTTCTTGAGAAAGAGCACAAATTATGACATTACAAATTAAATGAATAAGTGCACAAAACTATACAACAAAATATAAAAATGTATAGCAATCGGCTGATAAACAATGTGAGACAGAAAAACAGTAATGCTTAATTTAAACAATAGTGGCTAAACTTTGCTGAAATATAAATGCAATTTATACAATATGAAGAATGTGCTATTGTCTAAAGGCACTTTAGACCAGGGTGAGTGATTGCAGAACCTTTCAGTGCTAATCAGCTTTATAAAGATTGATGTCCCCAATCAAATCCCCATTTACCATGTGCCAAATCTCAAGAAACAAAATAAATTAACCTAAGTAATATTCTTCCACAATTATCAGAGTATCAGCTCAGACAATACTCTAACCTTCATCCTCATTCCATTCATCATGTAAATTTAATTTTCCTGCAGGTATTTAATCAAACAATATCTGATAAAGAAAAGTAATTACTGCACTTGCAGAAGCCAACTTGTGACTTTTTATGTATGTTGTCATTCATGGCCTATTTTTTATTTCCATGAAAGAGGAAGATACATACAATGATTATTAGAAATATTAACTCCATCTGATGACCGACGTATTAAAATGGTTAACATTTAATTTTTCAGCATTTAATCTAAAGCATGAGAAGGCAGGAGAGAAACTTGCAAGGGAATAGAAAATGTGCAACAAAAGAGGAGTACGTAATGTTTGTGGTCCTACTAGTTATTGCCCATTATCTCTTACTGCAAAAACCTGAAAGAACAAAAAGCTGTAATAAAAGTAATATGTAGTTTCCTACTGATAATGATACACTAATCTAAATAAAGCTGATGCATGTTATGTCAAAGAAGTAATCCAGATTAATTATGGATTGCTCATAGAAAACTGCAATTAATTATTAACAGATGTGATCAGCAGAAACAATTGAGAATACCAGTAGGCACTGGTCAGAGCAGAATAGCCCCATGCAACATTTTTTATGAAGTCATGTAACAGTGCTGCATATAATGACGCAGACAGGCATGGAATAAAGAAGCCCTGTGGTACTAGTGCATGTACACTGCTGCACACAGTATGGAATAAAGAAGCCCATTAGACCTAGCACTACATATATTAGTGTGCCCAGCATGAAGTAAAACAGCCTTCTGGTTCAGTGATGCATGCACTGCTGTACCCAACATACAATAGTGAAGTCCCCTGTTCCCAGTAATACATTCAGTGCTATGCCCAGTATGGAATAAGTAAGCTTCCCTGTCCCTGTGCCATGTATACTGTTGCACCCCCCATGAATAAAGGTTCCTAGTCCCAAAACTATGCACACTATTATGTTCAGAATGTCCTACATGGACTAACTCAATGCTCTATCACTATACTTGGTATCCTATAGATTGCTAAGAGGTGAACAGTGTTCCACATACAAGGTATCATCTGACCTCACATCAGCAAGTCAAATGGTATCAGAAATATTTGGTCTAAGGAGCTATACCTGTTCTGCAACATAAACATAAAGGTTTGGAGGGACAGGTATATCTCACAGAGGTTACCACTGCTGTGGAACAGACTCCCCATCTACATAAAACAAAGTTCGTCTATGTCCATATTCAAGTGCAACTTGGATCTTTGGATTTAAAGCAGACGATTTATCCCTAGACTACCCTGTGTACTAGTAATGGAAAGATGCAGCTCCTCGATGCTTTACTTAATCCATGGGTCCCAGCAAAGTATCTATGGTATGATCCCAGTTATTCACATTAGGGATAATATATAATTATAGACCATAGAATGGGTAAGGCTAACCAAATGGGATAGGTTAGTTTAAGCACAAAAGGGAAATTAGCTAGGCTTAAAATGGTCCTCAAGGGTAGCTAACCTTGTATTTACTTATCATCCTATAATAAAGGAAGCCTTCTGATGCCGGTGCTACGTACACTGCGGTACCCAGCATGGAATAAAAAAACCCTCCTGGCATGACTGCTATTTACATCATAATGCACAAATGAAATAAAAGAAGCCATCTGTTCTTAATGGTCTGTATATTTTTGTGTGCATTATAGAATGAAGAAGCTCCACGTCTCACTTCTGCATATTTATTCCATATGGGTGTGGGGGGGGGGGGTTGCAGTGTACTATGTACAAAAGAAATCTTCTCCCAGTCTTATGTAGAAATTTTATGCTCAACATGGAACAATGAAGCCGTCTTGTCTTCCTGCTGTGTACACTGCTACCACCCAATATGGAATAAAGAAGTCCTGTGCATGCTGCTGTGCCCAGAATGGAATAAAGATGCCATCTCACCCCAGTGTTGCCATACACATTGGAAAAAATGAGGCCTTTGCTTCCAGCAGTTCACACACTACTGTATCTTGCCTGTAATAATAAATGATGTGTTCCCAACACTGTATATACTGTTGAGCCTAACATGGAGTAAAGAAGTGCTCTCTGTATATCGCTATGTCTACCACAGAATGAAGGAGCCCTCCAATCCAAGTGCTACATGTACTGCTATGACTAACATGAAATGAAGAAGCATCCATATTCAAGTGTTCCATACACTGTCAAGTCCAAAACAAAATAATAAAGTCCTTAGGCCCCAACCCAGTGCACACTGCAACCCCACCATATGGAATGAAGATGCTCTTTGGATACAGAAATGCATACATTGCAGAACACCTATTTCTACACAGAGGAGGAGCCCTCTTTTCACAGTGTTACATACACTGCTGTACCCAGAGTAGAAAACAGAATTCTTATGGTCATAGTCCTATGTACATTGAGCTGTTCAGCATGGCACAAAGATATGTCTGGGTTTCGCTACAGTTTAGAGTGCTGTGAGCCAAAGTGGAGCAAAGAAGCACTGTGTATGATGGAGAACCCAGCATAAAAGAAACTGTTGCATCTCAATACTGCTCTCCAGTTTAGAAAATGACCATCTTACTTACAGCACTCCATACATTGCTATACTCTGTTTGGAATAAAGAAATACAGTTTCAGCTGCTCTGTATACTGCAGTCCTTGGATGTCTGTGGCATATATCATATTGGGTAGAACCTGAAAAATTAGATGGTAGAAAGATACTGTGGAACTGGAATCCACTCTACTACTCACCAATAAATATCTAAAAATCTTATAGTCAGCAAGGGATATGATTTCTTGAGGCACACCACTGGTACTAAACAGATGCAATTATCAAGAAAAGGCCCATAACTTTTTATGTGCAACCTGGTCACAAAAGTGTGCAAGAAATAATGTACCACTGCCCTGTGTATGGGCTTACAGCATCCACACCCATAATCACGCTTCCCGTTGAACACTACACTGAGCAGACTCATTGGTGTAACACTCCAGACCCCTTTATTCACAATGTCTCTATAGGTTTCAGTGCCTTCTAGTATTTGCTTGGCTATGATAAGTGTACTTTAAATTAAATCCCTACATTCCCATTTAAACACACCCACACACACACATGAGCAGATTAATTTCCAGGCAAGGCTGGTAATATTCCCCAGCATTATAGCCTTATGTTCTGGTCTAATATACTTGACTGAGGAGCTTCTAGTTACCTGTTTCAATCTTTTTAAAAAGCATTGACATAATCAGGAGGAGGAGTATGATAAAGTGCAATATGTAGTCCCTGAGTGCGGATCTTCTTCCAGTCCAAGACACTGAGAAATTGTTACCTGGGAGTTACCATCTGTAACACAACTGCCTCACAGACTGCATCCACCTTGCCCCATCAGTGCCTGATTGGTGCTGCTCTGAGAGTAAGTAGGTTAACATTATCCATGGCTCAGAGGTAGAAAGAGACAATAAGGTTATGTTGTTTGTCTGTAAGTGTATTTAATATTCTATTTCCCCTCAATCCCTAACTCACCCTCACCCCTTCTCCTGTCCCATGCACTCCTGAATCCTTCTGTGGGTTCCCTAGCCACTACCAGCAGTCTCTTCCACAACCCTGTCTGTGAAGTGGTACTATCAAGATAAAAGAGCACTATTGGAATGCTGCCTTTTATTTAGTTAGTTAAAGTGGATTATCCAACAGCTACATGTTTTTTTTTTTTTTTGGTGGGGGGAGGCAATCTGGGAATATAGTTTGTTTAAGTCATGTTCTTAATCATGCAGCAGGAAACAGAAACTGTAAGAATCAATTCCTGGGCCACAGGATGAAAAGTGGGGGTCATAGTCTTTCACCAGTGGAATAACCCAAGAACTTGACTACCATGGCTTTGCACACGGAACATCTCAACTAAAATTAATCCCAAATCTAAGGTTCCAGTCACTTCTGTGTAGGTGATCACATAGAATTTAGAGACCTCAGACTAGAAGTTTGTGCTGATCAAGTCACAGTTACACATTTTTCTGCAGTAGTAAGAATACCAATGGGTTGCAGAAGAAGAATAAGAGAATTATGTTGACGACCTCTTTGATTCAGCCACAGCATTGTTTTTTCCAGAGATTTAATGACCTCAAAAACAAAACATGGATGTTTATGTTTAGAAACTTTACACATCTGAACTAAGATAAGATTAATATGTCAGGTAACTAGGACTGAGGATAAAGAGGACAGTACCTTATTTTTGATAATCATTGTGATCATTAATGTTGACAGTCAACATGACATAGGAAGTGGCACCCCATCATAACATTTCCACCTGCTGTTTGTTTGTTTTGTTTGCATTATTTTATTTATTTTGTACGTATTTTGCTTCCTAACCTCAGGAAGCAAGACTCTATATAAAAATATGGAATTGACAGGTATGCAACAGATGTATTGCCCCCAAAATTAAGGCAACTTTAGTTATACAGGCAACTTCAAATCCCAGAAGGCTTCTATGCCAACGGTCTAAACTTGTCAGAACTTCCACTATGCCAGAAGAAATACTTTTTGGTCTAACATTTTTAGCAGTGTTTGCAGGTTTACCATATTGAGACCAGCATATAAAATACCCATAAATTGTTGTGGAGGACCCCTTCTTCCTCATCTCTTCTTTCTGACAAGAATTTGCAGTGCTGAAAAAAACAGCATTAGTGATATTACCTTTTCAAATGTCCAAAGTGATACACTGTACAGAAATGACAGATTTAGGTACAGAATCATTGCAACAAACTGAGGCCTGCTAGAAGCTAATTGTTGTTAAAAAAATCCCCAGGATATTTTGAATTTCCTTTTATTGTTGTAGCCCACAGTTGCTCACAAAGGGTATGCCCTATGTAAAAAGGCAGATAGCAATTGCCATTATTACTCCCTTCTGATACAAAGGAGACAATTTGAAATAGCAGAATCAACGCACAACTCCAAGAAATATAAAGAGAGACATACCCTTCAACTTCTTTGCTAATAAATCAGAGACAGAGCCAAAACTAATGAGGAATACAGACCTCAAATCACAGACAATCTTTAAATATTCCTCCAGTTCCCTTAGAAAGTTAATAGGTCAGCTGTTTTTTGCACCAAAGTACATTTTTTGAAGAATACAAAGTATGCAACTTTAATGTTTGACTTTACTGCCTGACTTTAATGGGCATATGCCATATAATTATAAGATAAAATCTCAATATTGTACCTATTTCAGCACCAGCTTGGATGCTCACACAGTAGTTTTCATCGCAAAGCAACTCTATACCCATTTAGATAAATATATAGCATCAGCCATCCTAGCCAGATCAAAATACAGTGAGAAAATCAATACCAAACCACTTTGATGATCCATCAACATAAATAAGCTTTATAACAATTATATAGCAGATCCAATACACCTTATAATAAAAATAGCATAAAAATATCACCACAGAACTAAAAAAAATAATACTAGGATCAATAAAGCAACCCATGAATTTAGACTAGCTTCTGAAGCTAAGGATGACTATAAATCCCTTTTTAGCCATGACAAGAAATTAAGGAGTAGTACCAAGCAATATAAAGAAGTTGTCTGAAATGTGACCACCCAGTCTGTCACACCAGACACAGATGATAAGCTATCGAGCTGCAGACTTCACCAAGGAAACCTCTATTTAAACTCCACTGATCCCAGAATCTCTTACACCCCCTGTTATCTGCAAGAAGCATGTCTTGCAGGTGCTATCAAAGACCACAAATGCTTCTTCCATGGACCTGCCAACATACTAGACTGTTTAATAACGAACACCAAATATGCCCTCAGTGTCATTTTTAACCTAAGCTTAGCCATAGAATTTGTTCCTAAATTGTGACATACCACAGTGGTGATGCCTCTCCACAAGGGTGGTTCCCACCATGGTTCCTGGTAATTATAGATATATCAGCCTTATAAGCCTGATCTGCAAAACTATGGAGGGTATCATAACTGCCTTCATAGGTGAATAATAGGCTAATTTAAGCCTAGCCAGTAACCCATGGTTTGATTCAAATCTTATAGCTCATGTTTATAAGGTGAAGACCTTAACCAACCCCACCCATTTCATCAAGTATAACATCAAAAACATCATTAGGCTAAATCTTCAACAGTTTAATGCATCACAAGGAGATCCTGTCTATTAAATCTATTTACCATCTTTGAGATGGTCATGCTGGCTGTTGACAATGGTCATACTGTTCATAAAGCTCATTTGGACTGAGCCAAGACATTTACTACCTTAAACCATACAGACACTCATGTGGTAAGACGGATAGCTAATTGACTAAAAAGACAGAACCACATAGTTTATCTGCATAATGGGACCACTCCTTTTCAGTATTTACTTTTCTGATTTCAAAATTGAGCAGCAGGACCTTTGGTTAATTATGTTTGCTTATTGACTGCAAATGGTGAGTTATTGTCAAGACCCATTCTGAAATCCATACCCTTCAGAAATAACTTATAGCAGTTAATACCTGCTGTTATGGAAATGAGTTCAAATTAAATATGAAAAAGTGTAGTATAATTTCATTTGGCAAACAACTCTACCTGCAAAATAGTACAGAGAATAATTCACTACTGAACAAAAATGTAGACAAGTACCTTGGTAGCTGGGTTGACAGGTCCATCTCCTTTGATCACTGTGTGACAGCTTTGGTCAAAAATGCATCTGTTTAGCAAAACTAATAGCCAAGGATATATAATCTGAACCTAAAACAGTTATTGTTCCCTTATATTAAGATTAGACCAGTTATAGCATACAGTATCGCCGTAAAATGTCTTCAGGCCTTGAGCTATCCCCTTACCAGTGTCATATTAACTCGTGCAGGGGTGATCTGTGCCTTAGCTGCCATGCCATTAGAAACCCCATTGTCCTTGATCTCCAATAACTCTGCTAGTCTGATAGACTAGCAAACCCCAATACCAGGGTCCTCATTCTTCACCAGCAGACAAATAGAACATGATGGAGACATTGATTAATTATGTAGTTTCCACCCTATTACTTGGACGAGCTGCCCCATAAAGTTAAGCAGTACAATAGACTGTCATCCTTCAAACAGGGACTGGATGACTGGATGGGTACACTCAAGTTTATCTCCTAACTTCCCTAACCCTCCCTGGTAAAAGGAGTATAGCTTGTGGATGGCTATTAAACAATGCATTGATAACCACAAGATTAAATTACACTGAAACTCCTATGAATCCTGTAGGTGCTGGCTTTATAGTATGCTTTCCTCTGGAACAGGTTCCAACATAATCTAAATTCTTTGTTAAAACTTAATCCAGTTTATCTTTGAGCTTTACAGCTATAAAGTATTAGTCTAGCAGATCAAAAACATCAACAGGAAATGTTACTCTTAGGAGATATTAGACTGTAGGCAGTTGCATGTTTGTTTACAATTAGTTAATGAACCAAACGTCCCATTATTTCTAATGCTGCTTTTGCAAAACACTTAAAATGTTGGCAACTCACACCTGTATTAGTTCAGCATGGACAAAGCAAAAGTAGCCACTGCTGGTGTTGCTTGGCCATCACTCACTGTTTTCCTTTAATTTGCTCATACCTGAGGCCATAGCTCCTGTGGGCAAAAGTTATAGATAACATCAGTTACATCATGCGATGCAATTTGCCAGCAGTGCATGATTTTAAATTCTGATTGTTAGGCATAGCTCCTTTGGATGCTCACTTATTTTTAACTGTTTACTTTTTGGATTAGAAATGTCATGCTATCTCTTTTTGCTTTAATTTTCTAGCACAGGAAGCAAATACCAGCATAACTGGCAAACTAAATTTCATACTTTGGGTTATAAATTGAAATGTTAGTTGAGAACTACATTAAATATGTTACTGTTTAACAAATATTGGACCATTTGTCTTTCTACTTCAGTCAATGAATTACTATAAAGACTTTAGCTCAGATTTAGAGAAATTATTTATATAAGACTAGAAACGCTTTGCTGGGAAACTCAATTAGTGCTACAGTGATAAAAAGTGATTCGAGGACAAGCAAGCCTACTCCCTCTACCAACCCTTACAACAGGCACCTTCAAATGGGTCTACTTCTAAATTACAAATCTTTCAAAATGTTGACTTTCTTATGGTCAGGACCATATGATTGAAGTTTTGAAAGACGAAAATTTAAATAAAAAAATACTAATAAAAACAAAAAATATTTTTTTTACATTTCCCCCACACCCCCTGCTAATTAAATATACCAACTCCTAGATTGCACTACAGCAAGGAAAACAGTAACTATACTGTTCCACACTGTACTGCGATCTCCATTTAAACAGTTCAGACTTTCAAAACTTTGATCTTATGATCTAGACCATAAGAAAATTAACATTTTGAAAGTCCAAAATGTATAATACACACATTATGCAAACACATACCAACAAATCAGTGGACACTGTGGTATAAGTACTAGGGTTGATTTTGACCTCTGATCACTGTCTATGTAAAGTCTGCATGTTCTCTCCATGTCTGCATGGGGTTTCTCCCTCCTCCCACCTCATCAAAACATGCTGGATGTTTGTGGATCAAGGAAGGAATGTATTGAGTTCAAGTCCAGTACTACAAGTTGAACTAGAAAGGTATACCAACAGAATATACCCAAAATGAACAGAGTTGTAGCAGCAGTATAGACACTAAGTGATGTCTATTGCTGAAAGAGTTGTATAGACCAACCACTTTAAACATAAGCTGCCACGCATAGTATCCCTCCAGATGGCAGAACATGGAACAGACTTTATGCCACATCAGGAGTAATGGCTCAAGCAGTGTAAACTTTGGCTCTAGGTGATTTGTATTGCCAAAAAGGTCATGGGTATTTTTTAGTGCTAATTGGGTTGAGGATCTGACTACTCTGACCAACACCAGAAAACCATACTAATGCTGGCAATACAACTCCCAATTCAGCAAATGATTTTCCCAATCTCACCATCTTCCATTTTTTGATGGTTTTTGTTAAGAGATGGAGTTTTAAAAAACATTTTTAAATATGTGGTATCCCATTTCTTTAATGGAGGATGCTATAGGGGAAGCTTTAGGGGAAGTGTGTAGAAAAAAAATTTTTTTTTTTTTACACTCATTTGGAAGAAGCCATATGAGAACAATAATAACAGTAACAGTAACAATGTGAGAGATGCTATATATCAACACACTATGGGCTGAACTCAGCAAAGCCTACACAGTGCGCTAAAGCCATGTGCATGTCATGGTGCAATGCACACACAGTAGTGCACTATTTTGTATTCAGTAAGTGCTCTACATGGTGTGTAGAGTGGTGCAAACCCAGTAAACATTGTGTCATGCTAATTACAACATAAGCAGAGGAATTGTGTGCCAGTCAACCAATCCAAATGGAGGAGCTATTCAACAAGCTATAAAGCAATCGGGCACACTCAGTGCAGGTTTACCTGCAAATTCCAAAACCTATTGGAATACAGCCATGGTAACTACACTACACACAAATAATGTTTGGGCTGCTGCTGCTCATACATGTGTATGTACAACAAGCCCAAGTCTATGCTGCTGCTAGTAAACTTTGGTCAAGAAGGAAAAGGGTGTTTAGACCCTGTTTAACTTTTCATGGTTTGAATGAGTTGGAAATTGTAGAGCACTACATATAAAGGCACACTACAGGAACTCTGCAACCTCTGCCATCCTCAACTGAGAGCAAGGGCAAACCAAGGGGAACCAATACCTATGGAGACTAAGGTATGTGTAGCACTTAGAATTTTTGCTATAGAAACTTTCCAGAGATGAGCAGGGACTATGTTGGGGATGTCACAGGCATCAGCATCCAGGTTTCTACATCAGTTTCTGAATGCTATGCTACAACATACTAGTGACTACATAAATTTTCCCTGCACATCTGAGGACAGAGCTACAACTATGCAAGATTTCTACCCTGTAGCACACTACACTGAAGTCTTTGGTGCCATAGACTGCATGCACATTGAAATCAAAGTACCACCCGGGGAGCAGGGAAGGGTGTACATAAACAGAAAGGGCTTTCACTCTATTAACTGCCAGATCACGTGTAATGCTGAGGGAATCATCCTGAATGTGTGTGCTGGCAAACCAGGCAGTTACCACAGCTCTCACATCTGGCACAACACGCAACTGAATCAGATGTTTTTAGAGGGGATATCCCAAAATGTCACTTACTGTGGGATGCAGGTTATGCACTCGAGCCATGGCCGATGACACCCATCAGAAATGCACATACACCCACTGAAGAATGATATAATGAGGAACACAATCAAACAAGAAGTATCATCAAATGTGTTTGGGCTGCTGAAGTCATGGTTCAGGTACCTAGATACATCAGGGAGAGCCCTGCAGTACAATCCCCCATACTTGTGCTGACATTTTCACTGTTTGTGCCATCATTCACAATATCTTTTTCAGAAAACTGCTTCAGCAGGATCACCAAAAGGAAGGGGCACACATCCCACCATCACTGGCAAGGTCACCACAGTGACATACAGATGAGGAGCCAGAGGGGGAATACCCAGCTGCTTTGGATGTAGGAAGATGTAGGCATGCACAATATGCCCTCATCCTGGCCAAAAGGCAATGTATAGCACACATGCTCAAGACCTAAGGGGTACAACTTTCATCCTATGCACATACACACAGTAAAATTGATGCCTGGGAATGCTTACAACCTTTACTTGCCCATGTAATGGCTATGTACTGCTAGCATCACATAGAGTCAGCCCTGAATTAAAACATTTGTAATTGGTAAGAGCTAAACCTGGAATAGGAAAATAAATGGCTAAGAACACAAATGAATGGCAAATCCTTGAATACTGTTACTTGCTAATGTAACTAAGTAGAAGGTGGGTGATTTTTGCAGCAATGATGTTTGTCAAAAGACCTCTTCTCCTTCAACTAATAGGCCTCATGCATCAAAGATACACACATTACAAAAACCTGTAAGAAAGCAGTGCATTTTTCAAAAGACCCTCACAAACACACATATACTAAGTACTCATAGGCTATGTACCCTGGGCATCAGGCATAAAACTGAAGTATCCCTGAATCCAAAAGATAGAGAAAAGAATATGGCACAGTTATCATCACTTGCACAGGGGGTTGTTTTGGGGGCAAGAAGCCAAGGCAGACACAAAAATTAGTGGGTGCATGTGAATAAAAAGACAGGGAGGCAAAAATGTTGATAAAGTATGAAATCGCCACTGAGACAGAATGAGCTGTTAAGTCTCACGAATGACCAATGTAACTGTTATGTCTATGTGTCTGTATGGGCACTCAATATGAAATGTGTGTGTGTGAGTGTCTGCAAGAACACAGCCAAGCTCTGTACTAGCTCTGCATCCTGGTGTGTTGAACAGGTGTGAGCCATGCATGCTAGAGGTAACAGTTCATCACTGTCTCCCCTGACCACAAGAACTGGCTCTGCCAAGAATTGCACTGGTACGTCCATGTCCTTAATCAGATATGCTGCTACCTGAATGTGACTGATGTCTGCCGGATGAGTTCTCATCACAAGTACACCCAGGACCATGATCCCATGGCCTGCCATATCTGTGTGTGGACACCTCAATCACTGATGGAGCAGTGGAAGTAGCCCCACTATGGGAGCATGATAGGGCATGGCCACATTGGCCAGCATCAGATGATGATGCTGACCTATGTCCATATGGATGCTGTCCCCCTCCCAGCAGATGTTCTATCACATACACTGCCTGTTCCATCATGCCATTCATCTGATCCATTGAATTAGACAAACAGTGGAGACAATCATGCACATCAGCCTGTGTCACATCTACAATCCAAAGCATGTCTTCAGAGACCTTAGTGGAATGTGCCTGTGCCTCCATGATGGCCCTAAGCCTATGTTTTGTGGCATGTAAAGACACACCATGATCAGGTGGAGGGTGGACAGCAGCTCTTCTCCAAGCACCCCAAACAATACTCCTGCATGGCACCTTGCCCACAATTTGGCTATGGCCAGGCTCAACTGGCATTGAAGCCACAGTAACCATATGACCTGATCAAGTGTGTCAACCACCACCTGTCCAATATCCGAGGACTCAGTGGAATAGGTATCTGTAGGCCTATTGACTGTGTCTGAGGTAAAAAAAGGGTTAGCTGAATGTCAACCTCAGTGTCAGATTCAGCCTCTGCACCCCCTGCTATGCCTCTGTTTGGCCACTATCATCATCACAATCTGCCTTTACTATGACAACAGTTAGCAAGAGTCTTACACTTACACTGTCTGGATGACCTGTGATAATAAGCAGCAAACACAAGAACATAATTAATACCTACACTAAATATAATATTTAAAACAGTTTATATGATAACAAACTAACACTGGTTACAGTATCACAGATGATACAGCAATACACACAGACTCATTATCAACACCTCACACATACAGATGATAAATGCATATATCTGACAAATGTTCCTCAATAATCAAATACAAATGTTTACCTTACCATGTGCAGATGATTCTTCACTTGGTAGGGAGGGTGGTCCTGGAAGAACTGAAGCATGGCAAGTGTGCAGTCATCACAATTGCAATAACACAGGGGGACAGCAAATGCACAATTTTTGCCTTTATGTATGTTAACAACACTTTTACATGGACTTACTGACACATCCACCCAAAGCCCATGTGTAATGACCAAAAATTGTTTCATTAAGTATATTAATTTATGGGATCTATATTATAAAGTCGAATGCTTACCTTATCGAATACCTAAATGTCAACCCGTTGTCATCGAACCGCATAAACACCAAACTCCCTAAACCGCAAAATTCAAAAAGTTGAACTGTCATACTTGTCCCACCCCACCACCCACTACATACTACCTACAACAAACAAACTAAATAAACCACATACATACACTAACCAAAACCCTACTTCTAACCCTAAACTAAACCCTACTTCTAACCCTACACTAAATCTTATATATACCACCATGTATGCACTTTAACTTAACCCGCACCCTAACCCTAAGGTCCATAACTATCTGCACACTTACCTTAAAAAGCTAAACCCAAACAAACTAAATAATCCACACACATACAATTAACAAAACCCTACACTAAATCTAACATACATTACCATCTATGCACTTACCTTAACCCGCACCCTAACCCTAAGGTCTGTAACTATTGCACACTTACCTTACTGAGTTATACCGCAGAAGGCCAACCATGATGACTCGACGTTTCCACTTTTGCTCTTCTGGACAATCGATGTTATCATGGTTTGATGAGAATGGGTCGATGTTTAGGGATTCGATAAGGTAAGCTTTCAACTTTACAATATAGACCTTAATTTATGAATAGGGTCATGCAAAAAAAAAAAAAAAACACATGCACTGTTAGTTATAACATTTTACTATGCAAGCAAATCTTACACCTTGACATATGTAAGTTTACCTGTAACCTTCTTCTGGGACTTACCCATCCTCCCAGACACACCAGCACCAATATTAATCTCATGTTAGTGTGTACTTTCCACTAAGCTCTGTGGATCTCTGATAGTGAACAGAAACTCATCATTTTGTGTCAATGGTAGCTCAGTAACAGCCCCCCCCCCCCAGTAGCCAAGCTATTCATGCTAAACTGTAGCTGGTTTCATCTGAACTGATGAAATTATATCAGTGGCCTTGTGATGCACCTGATCATAAGTCCTGGTGCAACTTCCTACAGCATTGACATCAGGCATATCCCAACATCCTGTCTCAAGGAAAAAGGCACCATGGTGCCTGAACATCTGCACTGTGACATTATTTTCAGAGTCACTGAAAGGAGGTTTACATGGATTTGTACCTGGGGGCCATAATCCTATGTGCCATAAAACAAGGAAGGATACAACACATAATAAATATCACATAAGGGAATTTCCACTTATATACACATATTTTTCCAACATTAAGCACTGGATACACAAATTTAAGTTATTAAAATTGAGGGTTATGTGGTTGTACCATATCACACTCGCACACAAACCAATGTCTAGTCCAAAACAATGAATACCGCTTGAGTAATGTATTGTTTACAGTGGAAATAGCAGGATGACTATATAATTTCAAAAGCAAACCTCTTGAAACACAGCTTTTGTTGTGGCAACATACAAATGGTACTTGTCTCCCCCACCCCCAAAATAATAGGCAAATGACAGTTTGTACAAACCAAGGGATACCACATATTGTTATAGATACTGTCAACACAATTCTCACCAAATGTGTACACATTTACAACAGAAAAGTCAACTTTATATGATTGCCAGTCACCTCTCAATGTACCCAGCACTCCCTTGGAGCTGTCTATGGCTCATCTTAGAAGCATAACACCCCTGTGTCTTTGGCAATGCAGTACATTACATTTCCCTGAAATAACACAGAAGATTGCAAGATAAACCAGTTTTAACAATAACACACGTGATGAAAGTTTATAAGAGATGTCTGAGAAAGTAAATGCCTGCCAAAAATGCCTATTCCAACAATGAGGTATAAGATATACATACGTGCATACATATAAAAGTTCAATTTTGTAATATATATATATATATATATATATATATATATATATATATATATATATATATATATATATATATATAGGTCCCCTTCACTACACCGACATGCCACAAAGCCGACACCGAGAGCAAAAGACCAAAAACACACAACACCGACAACTCACAAAACCGAACACCATAACACCGACACACAAAACATAAACTACACATTACACACAATTATATATGCACTAACCTTAACCCAAACCCTAACCCTAAAGTCTGACACTACCGCACTACCTGCACCTTAACCCTAACTCACTTAACCCGCCCCTAAAACTACAGTCCGTCACTATCACACACTTACCCTACCCGAACATTAAGCCTAAGTCCGACACTACAGCACACTCACCTTTCTGGCACCCTAACCCTAAATCCCTCACTATCGCACACCTACCTGTCTGCTCTCTAACCCTAAATCCCTTACTATCACACACTTACCGAGTCGTGCTCACACGTTGCTCATGTCGGTGTTTCGGCTGTCGGGATTTCACCTTGTCGATTATCTGCGTCATCGGTCTTTTGGTCTCAGTGTTTTGGATGTCAGCTTTGTGGCGTGTCGGTGTAGTGAAGGGGTCCCATATATATATATATATATATATATATATATATATATATATATATATATATATATATATATGGATTCACTTCTTAATTTCAAAATACCAAAATCCAAAGGTTCAGAAAATTGAATTCAGAACCTTGAGATCTTGGAATCTCAAAATTAAGACCCCCCAAAAGTAGTCAACACATCACAAAACAAGCCCCCCTGCACCCCCCACACATTGCTACTTAAATATACCAACTCCAAGATTGCACTACAGCGAGGAAAAGGAAATTTCCCATTCCACGTTGTATGCCGATCTCCGTTTAGGATTTCAAAGTTTTAAAACTTCGATCATATGATCTTCGATCATATGAATTTCGAAGTTTTAAGTTTTGAAATTCTGTAGGGAACCCATAATATATATATATATATATATATATATATATATATATATATATATATATACACATTTTCTTTGTAACATGTCATGCACTTGAAAAAATATAATCGTACCTTAGCAAAATCAGAAGTCTTCTCTGCAGATAAATCAATAGAAATAGCAACCTTCTGTGTTCTCCAAATGCACAAGTCTCCTCACCTTCAAGTTTCCTATCTACTTGATTACCTTTTATTAGTGTAGATTCAGGCCTCTGAGCATGGCGAAGATCCAAATAAGGTGTGAACTCAGAATTGTTGAATCCCAAACGTTTGACTTCATGTAGCTGATGTAAACATAGTGTAGGCACTAGATGTTAGTTGTTAAAGGATTCCAACTGTGAATGATTAGTGGGAGGGAGAAGGACTACAGAACAGCAATTCAGACTATCTTACCTTTATTGGGTGTGTCACCCACGATACAGTAACAAAGTGTAGAAGTAACTGTAGCAAGCTTTTAAATGAAAATGAACATAGCACATTTCTAAGCTTTTGTTCACTAATAGCCACATTCTCCTGCCTTTGCTGGAAACTGTTTTTACTGTCATGTAATTTTATCATACATTTAATGGACAATGTCACAAAATGCACTATAGACTGCATGTCTGAGAGTACAGCACAGATAAGAGAGGAATGAATTCAATGCAAAGAGAAGAAAGGACTGCATTGGTACAAACAATACTCATAAAAAGGGTTGTGTGATCACTCATTGCTATAAATATGTAAACAATAGCTGTACAAACAACTGAAAGTATACAAGTGTATATGTCTTGTTAATACTGTTTCTGTGGCAAAGATAGCTAAGACACCCCTTGTCTGTTTTATAGATTCATTGCTATGATAGTTCAAATCTAGAGTTGTGTAAAAATCTGTAATGTGTTTGTTAAAATGCATTTCCATTTTCTAATTTCTTTTTTATGTTAATATCTGCTCAGTGTGCAGCTTAGTGCAAATATGGAGAAACAGATAAATAGGTTAAAATTAATGGAAGTTGCTTCTATGATAAAGACAGCATAAATTACAGCTATAAATCAAGTGTGTGTGTGTGTGTGTGTGTGTGTGTGTGTGTGTGTGTGTGTGTGTGTGTGTGTGTGCGTGTGTGTAGAGCACAAATGATAAACATGATTAAGTGCACAGTATATTGTATATATAGATCATGGTTCAAGTCCCACGTTTATCTTTTAATGATAAAACGTTATAAACACGTTACAATAATAATGCTTGTTGAGCTTTGCCTGTCTCATTTGTGTGTTACTCACCTCCACACAAATGTGGTGTAATGGCCCAGACAATAAGCAGACATTGCAAATTTCATAAAAGATTCATTGTTACATCTTTTGCTTTCCATCACACAACACAGCTTAGCAGCAGTCAGCAAGATCCCACAACAAATGCAGACTTGTCAATTTCTAAAAGATACAGTGTAACCCGTGTGGTCTTCCATTGTGCAAACATGCTTAGTGGTATTGAGTGGTGGTCAGTAAACAGACTCAGTAATGCGTATGAAAATATACATCTGTTGGCTAGCTCTCCCTATGGCAGCAGGTGTAAGTTAAGGGACATGATACAGGTAAGCCAGGGTTCTAATACAGCAAACTCAGACTTTTATTAATGTTGTACCACTGTAATTTATATAAAAATTCACAATATAAAAATAATTATATATAAAATAACTATATATAGCAGGTACATTGAGCATACACATGATATCATATATCTTATATGTCTAACATGGGTGTCAGTACAATTATGATTCTACAATTAAACATTTATTTTCTAAACTTTCATGTCATACACATACATAGCTAACCACTCAACTCTTTAATGTGTATGTATAACTAATGAGCATGTCTGACAAACAAGTCCTCAGTTGCAATGAGCAGTCTGGACAGTAATGAGTGTAAATAATATACCTGCTACCAAGCCTTCCCTATGGTAAATAAGCTCATGACGGCAATACAGGTGAGCCAGGGTTCTAATCTAGCATACTCCAAACGTTATTAATACTGTTCCACCAATTTTTAAAAATAAAGATCAATATAAAGATAATTATAAATAATAATAACTATGTATGGCAGTGGATATCATATTAATTGTATGTGTGATTGCGGGAATAGTGATAATTATGTTTCTGTACTTAAAAGTATCTTTTCTGACCTGGGATGGACTTTATACCTGTATGATAGTCATATACACATGAATGTACAAAAAAGGACCTTGTCAGGTCACAAACATACATGGTTAACCAGTCACTCTTTAATGGGTCTATATAATTAATGAGCATGTCTGACAAACACTTCTTCTGTGGCAAGGAGGAAAACAATCCTATATGGAAGAATATGTATTGTCTATTTTACATAGGTTTAAATCACACATTGTATAAATTACTTTTATCAGTATGCAAAGTCGCACAAAAATGTGTCAGGTCATAAAATGTATACCCCCAATACATGTCTGAAAGTTAAATTTTCTAACAGGTACAGCAACATACAACCAATAAACTAATGCCAACTGTCACATTACTCTTCCTATTTCAAAAAATGCCTTATTCTCTGTTTTGCATTATTCCTCTCCTCTTAGCACCACTCAAACATAGTTGGCATGGTTGTTCAGATCTGTGCACTAGCTGTAAAATGCAATATCTCAGATGGGCAGAAAAATATTTCAACTGTTGCTGTTTGTCCTATGCGGACATGGCAGGAGCAAGAAAGGAAGGTGCCCAATTTAGGGTCAAAGATCCACTATAAGGAGTCCAGATTATTCACTGGACTCCCTATAAAGTGCTACAGCTATAGGCTGCTGCAGGGGTGACTGTACGGGTCTCAGTATAAATCAGAAGCTTGGAATTGTCTTGCCAAGGCTGTCTCCATGCATTGGAGAGCAATGCAGGTACCATTATAATGATCTGAATAGGTGCAAGAAGGCACAATTCAACCAGTGGCTCAATAAGTTTAGGACTGCTGACATCTCACATTTGTGTAACTGCACAGAGAAAGATACTTTCAATTATATACAAAGCTGGATATATCCAACACTGGTATGCATGATTCTCTTCTCTTTTTCTCTCATTTTTGTTTTACAGCTACCCAGGAGATTACAGTGAACAGGAAAGCTGATGCTGCATTCTTAGAAAGACTAAGAGAAGCAAGGGGTATGTATGCAATACAAAGTAATTACTAGTTTATCAAAGGTATTGATCTTCTACACATTAGTAGCAAATTAGTCATGCATATCTTAACTGTAAAATCAAGCATGGATGCTTCATTCTTTATCTCAATATAATTGTAGGAATCAATTACAACAGTATATTCAGATGTTGTGGGTTCAAATCCCACAGGTAGCAAATACATCATAAAATAATTAAAAAATATTAAATATTAATTTCAACAAAATTGGTATAAATGCCATGTTGTTAACTTAATCTGCATTACTTGTAAAGGCATATTGCAAGGATTACTTAGAATGATTATTAGTGGTACTTTGTAGTTTTTAAAAGTATAGTTAACGTAAAAGTAACATTTTATATTGCAGCAATTTATTTTATCTCTTGAGCTGGATTCAAACCCTGTAACATTTGTGCTCAAAATAACTTGCTGCTGTTACCTGGGTGACACACCCAATACAGGTAAGGTAACTGCCACAGAGGCACCTAGACAGCAGGTGTTTTTCTTCCTCTTAGTACTGTCTAACGTGCTGACTACCATCCCTCATTGCTTAGCATGTTTGTGCAGAAAAAAAATAATCAGTACAATTATTTCTATGTTCCCATTTAAGCAGCGTCATGTTTGCTCATTGCTTAACTCTGCACAAATGAGGAAAGCAATAAAAATAGTACTTAATATCTAAAAAGTTATGACACATTTCCAATATAAAGTACAGTATGAACAATATAGTATCTGTCAGCTATTTCTATCATATCCTACATGCATTAGTACTTCTAAAGTTCAAGTTGTATTCATTAAATGTAAAATTTGCATGCTGAAACACTTTGCCATCAATCACACAAACCAGTTGCTCGGCAATGAGTTATGTAAAGAACTGATTAGCATGTATTACTATATTTATTGTCTAATTAGTCTTCATCACATTAAAATCCACATAAAACACAACCAAAAGGAAGGGACTTGTTAGTGACTGAACCCATATTTACTCAGACTCATGTGTGTCCTGCATGCATGCACTTGACAATGGATATGTCAGTAATAGTTCCCAAATGTCAATTACACTACAAAAATTATATAACACAACTGCATTGTTGCATCATATAAAGTTTTATACTGACAATACACATTGAGTTTGTCTTATAAATGTCTTAATGTGGACATCACTTCATCACAAATATGAACAGACATACAAACAGTTGCAACCATGCTGATCACAAAATGTGTGTGTGTGTGTGTGTGTGTGTGTGTGTGTGTGTGTGTGTGTGTGTGTGTGTGTGTGTGTGTGTGTGTGTGTGTGTGTGTGTGTGTGAGAATGTAAGTGTATACTGTACACAACATATTGAGAAACAGGTGCATATGTCTCAGTTCTGCAACATGCCTTCCTTACATCTTATTGTATCTAGTTTGAGAAGCTGTCTTTTAAAGTATACGTGCACATTGGAGCCACAACAGAAAATACAAATTCCACACTTTGCACACTGCTGTCATAATCGGATATGTTACTGACATCATATAACAATGATGGCCTCATCTACAAAGACCAGTATGACAAGGCAAAAGCATACTTCAGGGATGGTGCACTTATGTTCTACGGATGGGAACAAAATACTTACATGTCGGTTAACTTACCACAACAGCCACATTATGTGTGTGTCTCTATATATCTGCAAGGGTGTGTGTGTACTGTCAGAAGAACTTCAGTCTTTATCTTACTGTCATCAATCCAATCCCATACAGAACAAAAATTATGACAGTGGTACATGCCTACACAGCCATTTCATTCAGGCCTCCCAACATCTTCTCCCAAATATACATGGATGATGTCATCCAGTATAAAATTGTCCAGCAGTACTGCAAAAGTCAGACTTGTGATGTGGTTCTTGCACTAACTACTGTTCTCTAGCTTGTGTAACTAGTTAGGTAAGAGTGTCTGATCTTACTGCAGTCAACTGATGTATGTGTAGTCAGAAGAGCATAAGTCTGTATCCTACTGTCAGCAATCTAGTGCCATGCAGAATAAATATTTTGATTGTCATACCTGCCTACATAGCCACTTCATACAGGCCACCTAATATCGTCTCACAAACATAGATTGCTGATGTCATCAGCTATAAAGTACTGTCTGACAGTAGAGTAGCTAGACTTGTGCTGCAGTGCTTGCATTAAGTACTGTGTTCTATAAATAGCTCGCTAGGGATTCTAGTCTCACTGCTGTCAGCTGGTGTGTATGTGTGTGTGTGTGTGTTTGTGTTCAGTTAGCTCACATTCTAGAGACCATTTTAAAACTGCATGTGAGATATTCCTACTACCATCTTCTTCTAACCAGACACTGCTGATGTCATTGGTTATAAAGTGTTGTCTGACACTATAAAAGCCAGACTTGTGCTTTGGCATTTGCATTAAATACGTGTTCTTGTTTTGAAGATAATTAGGTAGAAGTTCCAGTCTCACTGTGGTCAGCAAGTGTGTGTGCATTTTCAATTAATTCACATTCTGGAGACCATTTCAGAACAGCATGTGAGACACTTCTCTTACCATTTTCTTCTCAACAGATACTGCTGATGTCATCAGCTATAAAGTGTTGTTTGACAGCAAGAAAGCCAGACTTGTGCGGTGTCACTTGTGTTAAGTACTGTGTTCTGTAGATAGGTAGGTAAGGGATCTAGTTTCATTGTGGTCAATTGGTGTGTGTATGTGCTCAGTTATTTCACAGTCTAGAGACATTTTACGACAGCATGGGAAACACTCTTACTACCATCTTCTTCTCACCAGACACTGCTGATGTCAGCTATAATGTGTTGTCTGACACTCTAAATGCCAGACTTGCGCTGTTACACTTGTGTTAAGCACTGTGTTCTGTAGATAGGTAGGGGTTCTAGTCTAATTGGTGTGTGTATGTACATTCAACATTTAGTATGATGGCAGTTTTAGAACAGCACATGAGTATACAGCTATGTCAGACACTCCTCTGAACATCTTCTTGTAACATACACTGATGATGTCACCCTGTAAAAACACCAATATTCAAGTCAAACTTTTGTTGTGGCAGTAATGTTAAGTACTGTGTTCTACAGCTTCTGTAAGTAGACATTTTAATGTTTTATTCTAACAGCAGGAAACTTGAGTGTGTATACATTCAAATTATATTTCCGAGACAATTTTACACTGAGATCTGACTCCACATCCATGTCACACACTCCTCCCAACATGTTCTTCTCAGCATACAATGATGCTATCATACTCTAAAGTGCAATGTGCAAAGTGCAATGTGCCAATGTTAAAATCAGACATATGTGGTGGTGCTAGTGTTACATTGCATGTTATTCAGCTTCTATACCTACACAGGTGTAATGTTCAAATCAAACCCAGTCTATTGTTGTGTGTATGGTTGCTGGTACATTACATTCATTGTATGATCAAAAGAAAACTTAAAGATAGAATTTATAACCATCTATATGATATAAGATGGGGAAATTAGCTTAATGCCCTGGCAAAACATGTCTCTTTAAATAGTGATCATACTTTTGCATTTAGGGTTTTACAGATAGTTCGTTGTAACCAGAGAGGGGGTAACTATATGAACTTTTTAGAACAGAGAGAACTCCAGTGGATTTTTCAACTGAGAGCACATTACCCCCCTGGTCTGAATTCTTACATTTCTCTTAAACCTATTCTAAAATCTATGAAGTGATAGAGTTTGGTTATTTATTTTTTAATCTACTCATCAATGTCGCATTTTTACTTATATTATGCTGTTTTAGAGTATCATGGTTCTGATTTTGATTCTGGGGATATTTTTAGTTATGTGTACATACACATATACATAGTTTTATATATATATTATATTTAACTATTTGTGTTTTTAGATTTTGGTTTAATCAGTCTCCTGTAGACTTTCTTTTGCTTTTTTCTGACATATATTTTAATGGAAATGTGAGTTGACTGCAGGGCTTGTATTTGGCAGGCTGCCCATTAACCTGTTTGCGGTTTTTTAATTAATTGATTAATTGTATAATTGTTTGATGCATCATTTCAGGCTTTTTAGCCTGTGTATATAAAGCAGTTGGGTTTTACCATACTTTAAGATCTGAAGAAGCATATATTTTTATATGCGAAAGTGCTTATCCTGTAGTCGTTTTTTTTAAGGAATAAAAGTTTAGTTACTGGACTTTACTTGGTGCGGTGCCTCCTTTCTCCATGGTGAGTCTGTACGTGTTGTTTGCTGTATTCATTGTATGATCTTTGGAATCATCTTTCATTTCAGTATCACTTAGGAGAACCTTTAACATAGCTCCATGCATCCAACATCTTCTTTTTCCTTCTGTCACATGACATCCTTCCTGCAGAGTAGTGAGGATGTCCTCATCTTAAAGATGCATACACGTATCATGAGGCAGAGTCCTTACATGACTCTTCAAGCCATCTCCAGACTAATGGATGTGTGAATGCTATTCTGTCATGGGGGGGGGGTGCACATGTCACATATGGACAGATGTAGTATGTAATGCATTCAAACAAATACATGCATATGCATATAGCTTTGCTATCTTCCATCATGCAGATATAGAGAGATTGCTACAAAGGATACAATAATAAATAGAATTGTATGTGATGCTGGGCATTAGCTTAGTAATGTCCTATGAACATTTCACATGTCCATGTTGCTGTCATCAACATGTGCTACGTTGAGGTGTGGATGTACAGTAGGCCTCCAAGAAGGTATTAGAATCTATGATGTAAAGTAATGTATTAATGGCCACTGCTACCATTTGATTACATGTTTCTTCCATAACAGCTCTAGTAATATGCCTCCTGAGAATTGTTGACATGGAATGATACTATGTATATTGTAGCTGAGTAAAGTATGTGTTTTTGTAGAGCAGCAGATAAACTTTCTATGCAGTTCTCATTAGACCACCACAGTTACACTTGTTGTATTGCACATGTGCATGTGTATACCTACCATCATTAAATACTCTGGGACATACATCAGTATAAAGTCATACTGTATACATGGGCAAGTAATTCTTGTTTCATCCACATGTTGTTATGCTGTGATATACACAAAAATATCACATATTTGGATTCATTGTAAATCTTGTGGAATTCATCATATGTGCAACTGTGTTGCTATTTCCAATGAATATTGAAGTTGTCACCAGCACTATTGCATGACTTTCAGCATTTGTGTCAGTAACTGTTCTGCATGAGTCACAACCAACTCATTTGTAATGTGTCCATACATGGTATCTGGTCACTCAAACACAGTTTTCCAATGAATAACATATAGGCATATGTTGTGCAATTGATGTAAATACATGACACTGGGAGAGTTTTATGGCTGTGTGAAATATACTACTGTGTGGCATGTGATGTACAACCAAGGTTGCAGTTGGAGGTATTATCACAAATCGTTTGTTTAAATAAGTGTGAAATGATAAGGGGAATGCACAACTAAGTGCAGTACTGTTTGTGGATGCCACCAGCCATTCCCAACCATGGAAAACAGACAATCTGCTAGCTGACAATTTTTCTAAAACTTCACCCCCTTGTCCCCACCGGCCATTAGCCAATGAATACAAGCAAACAATACTCATTTTATTTTCTCAGGATAACAGCTCATCTCTGCACTCTCTAAGGCTAAAAACACAGCATCAGTTGGCTGTGACATCATCCCAGGTTGCCTAAACTTATGACTTAAAACCTGACTTAGCAGCCACGGTCGGATCCCGACTTAAACACAACCTCCAGACAGCCTATGTTCTGGCAGCAGGTACTAAATTAACATTCATCTGCCCGATCAAGGAGAACCATCACCTGAGGCAGGGACTTACAGACTCATAATCCTGATTCTACTCATCTGTGAGGCAGTCCAACAACTCATCATGGACCTTATCAAAAAGGGCACAAGTAATCTCCCGACTGTGTACCAAAACCATTTTTGATTTTTTAAGGCTACATCATGTCTGTTAAATCTAGTTGACATCTTCAAGAAGGTCACCTACGGCATGCATGAGGAAAATAATGTCATCTGAAATAACTTGACCTGGTCAAGATATCTGACATAAATCCACAGTCAGGTATTTCAAATAAACTGTGTCAAGTGGGCAAAAACACCTATGTTACCAAGTGGGTAGACATAAGGATCACAGACAAGACACATACTATTAGCATATATGAACTCACCTCTAGCTAGAGTCCATTGACCAGGTACATACCTCAGGGTTCTATACTGGCACCTTTTCTCATCAGTATTTAAATCTCATAAGTCAAGACATACTTACACATCCTTTGTCTAACCAACTTTGTGGAAGACTGCAAATTGTGGACAATTAATAAATCCAAGGATGCTACTTATATACTGCAGAAAGTATTAATCCAGCCATGGAGACACACTTGAACAAAGAGAATGATTATTTATGTTTTGAAAGCACATACACAAGTTAATTGCAATACAGAAATCACAATCTACAAGCAGACAAAGTGGTATGTGATCTGCTTACTCAGGTAGACAGTAAGTGGAGCTTCCACCAGCATGTGACCACAGTGGTGACAAAACCTTTGTATGTAGCACAAATCCTGGATATGGCCAGGCTATTCACTTCAAAGGATATCAAAGTTCCATTGTTCTCTGCCCTCATCACACCAATAATTGAGTACAATGCACAAATTTGCATGTAGCTCACCACACATGTCCCAAGTTTGCTGTACTCAGGTATATAACTTTTCCCACACTGAGTTCACACACACCTTTTTGTCCATACATAAATATTATTGGTGATGCATAACCATTAGGAGTTGACAGCGCAGACTTCCCTTCATGATGTTATACAAGATGCATGTGTGATATGTCTTCCTGTCATGCACCCAGTAAATACATAGATCATTGACAACATTGCTGGCATGGGTTACATTCTTGCAAGTGTGGCTTGTGGCATAAATGAGTCATGCAAACCTCTCAATTAGAAAGGATTGCTTGTAATGTAAACTACAAGTTTAACAGAGTCCCTCTCAATACCTCCAAAATGTGGTAATTTTTGAGGAAGGTGTGTTTGATTCCCCTCATAAATTACTAAGAAATCATTACAGTTGTACAAGTGTGTTCCTTCAGAACATCTAAATAATTGAAAATCACATATTTCATGTCAATGACATAGATTACTTTTGGTATTATTCTGATATTGTCCCTGACTGTGCATGCTTCTGTCTACTGTTGTCCATGAACCTGTTGATATGTGTCCCTCTTGGTTGAGACCTATGCTGACATTACATTCATATTCAAGTAACTCGTTTTGCACATCATCACAATATGCTCATACCCCCAATTGTATATACTGTGTTTGATAAATATCCTCTCCAGTGATCATGTCAGGGTACTTATATCACAACTAGTCATCTCCATTGATATGTTACCTTGTGTGATAGTCACATAATATACAATAACTGTGTGATGATATGACTATACCCACACAGGAGGTGCATTCAGTGCATACTGTATTATGTACATATGTGATTAATGTTTATGCTACAACTGTCATGTCTTAGGGGTGTACATACATTGACATATGCTTATCTGGTGTACATTACCATGCTTCACTTGGCCTCTTCCCCTTTCTTCATCCCTACCATTCAGGTCTGTGGCCTTTTTCAATACACACACTTCCCCAGACTAGTGTATTTATAATGCAGTCTATGTATCCTCAATGATCACTGTTAAAATTTTATTTCAGCATGGCAAAACATGTTTGTACTGTACTTTGCACTGAGTATACTTTCCTGTAATGTGTTAGCACTTTATTCATTGCCTTAAATTAAATCCTGGTAGGGTTTGTGGCTGGCCATGCAATCTCGCAGAATAAGTTTTTTCTTAAGTAAACATGTCTTGATATCTGAATGTGTTTGTGCTGCTTTACAAGGTTTCATGGCCAGTGTTGCTGGCCATGAAACCTTGCTTGCATCAGTGTAAGCAGGATGCATGGCCTACATCTACTATTAGCAGTGCTGCTTAACATGCAAGTGTGTAATCTCTGTGCAGGTTAGTGCAAAGCCTGCATGGAGTTTATTGAATCTCCGGGTATGTGTTTACCTTTACCAGTAGAGGATATACATAGGTTCATAGGTTCATAGGTTGGTACTAGGCTATCAGCCCTAGGGCCTATACAAGCCTAGCCATAACAATTCCCTGGCTATTTCTTCCCACATTATTTACTTTCCTGGACCCCTGTCTAGCAGGGCGACTGACGTGATCCCTGGGGTGAATTTCCTTTCTCCCATCCAATCGTCAAGGTTCCTCTTGAAGAGGTCCAAAGAGGCACTCTGCTTGACATGTATGGGCAATCTATTCCAGAGTCTGGGGAGTCTCTGGGTCAGGAACCTATCCCTCCAGCATGTTTTGTTTATTGTGATGACAAGGATTAGATCAAGGTTTACACATATAGAAAATATCATCAGGAAGCACTGGAAAATTTTTCCAATGCCAGGAAGATATTATAGAAAAAAATAGGATATGAGCTAAGATTTAGGCTGGATTCAATAAACCTTGCATGTTTGTGCATTGATTGTATTCAGTAATTGGCTCTATATTGTGTGTAAAGCCATGCAAACACAACAAACATCATGACATGCTAATTATAGCATACACAGCTGAACTGTATGCTAATCAACCAATCCAAAATGGTAGAGCTATTCAACAAGCTATAAAGCAATCATGTGCACTTAGTGTAGGTTTTTGCCTTGAATTCCAAAACCTATTGGAATAGGGTCTATATTATATAAGCGAACGCAATGATTTTGGAATGCTATATAATTGACCCACAATCCCCGAAAACACAAAATGTCAAATACACAGATGAGCAATCCATAAAAAAAAAAAAAAAAAAACACAAAAGAACTGTGCCCCCACACCCCCCTTCTTAAATATGCCAAAACAGAGATCGCACCACAGTGGAGGAAATGGCAAAGTCCTGAAAACTGCCCAGTGATTTTTTTCCCTAGGAACGAAATCGCTGTTCCGTGCTTTCGGTATTTTGCCATTTTGCGTAATGACATTTGACTAAACAGCGTTCGCAGTTCATTGCATTCGTTAAAATAATAGGGACCCTTGGAATACACCCACAGACACTACACAAGAGGGAAAGAATGTTGGGGGCTGCTGCTGCACTTCTGCATGTGTATGTGCAACAGGCTCAAGTCTATGATGCTGTTGCTGCTCATAGACCTTGGGTAAGAAGGAGAATGGTGTTTAGAATCTGTTTAATTTTTCATGGTCTGCATGTGGTGGAAATAGTAGAACACTAGAGGGTGAATAGAGACACACTCCAGGAAATTAGCAACCTCTGTCATCCTCAACTGAGAGCAAGGGTAAAGTGAGGGGAACCAGCACTTGCGGAGACCAAGGTATGTGTAGCACTCAGAATTTCTAGCTACAGAAATTTTCCAGAGACCAACAGGGCACATGTTGAGGGTGTCACAGGCATCAGCATCCAGGATCCTACATCAGTCCCTGAATGTTATGCTATAGCATTCCAGTGACTATATATATTTTCTCATACCCCCAAGGACAGAGCTACAACTATGCAGGATTTCTACTATGTAGTAGACTTCCCTGAAATATTGGTTGTCATAGACTACACAATCAGTGGGATCAAAACACCACCTGGGGAACAGGGAATGGTCTATATAAAAAGAAAGGGCTTCCATTCCATTAACTGCCAGGTTGTGTGTAATGTAAGAGAACCATCCTGAATGTGTATGCTGGCAACCCTGGCAGGTACCACAACTCTCATACCTGGCACAACTCACAGCTCTACCAGAGGTTTTCCAGGGAAGATATCCTGCAAGACCATTTATTGGGGGATGCAGGGTATGTACTTGAATCATGGCTGATGATTCCCATCAGAAATGCACACACACAGCCATGAAGCAATGGTATAATGAGGCACATGCTCAAAAAAGGAATATCATAGAGAATGTGTTTTGGCTGTTGAAGTCGAGCTTTTGGTGCCTAGATACATCAGGGGTGCTCTGCAGTATGATCCAACTCGTGCCAAAATTATCACTGTCTGTGCTATCCTACACATTAGTATCCTGAGAAAACAGCTGTAACAGGAACACCAAGGGGAAAGAACACACATTCCCTACCACTAACAAGGTCACTACAGCTACATATAGGTGAGGACACAGAGGAAGAACCACCAGCTGCTGTGGGTGTAGGTAGAAGTAGGCATCCACATTAATGCCCTTGACCTGGCCAAGAGGAAGCAAATAGCATACATGCTGACCACCTTAAGGGTACAACTTTCATCTTATGTACATATGTACAGTAAAATTGATGCCAAGCAATGCTTACAACCTCTACTTACCCATATAATGGTTGTGTACTGCTAGCATCAGACAGAGTCAGCCCTGAATTATAATAGTTGTAACTGCAGGACTATCGAGGTAAGTGCTGAACCTGAAAGAGAAAAATAAATGGGTAAGAACACAGATACTTCTACACTGTTATTTGTAAATGTACCTAAGAAGAATGTGTGTGAGTTGTCCAGCAATGACATCAATATGTGGCGGGACTGAGTTATGCCGATAGATTTCTGCCGGTTATCAGTTACCATGCTTTATGCATCAGAAATATGCACAATACAAAAAGCAGTTGTTGTTCTTTAGGCTTTTCCTGGTTAGGGGTCACCACAGTGGAACTCTGGTCTGCTAATGATTGGCAGTCAATTTTTTATGGTGCCGAGGTGCCAGCCCGACGCCCAACCTTCAATGAAGGCATGCCCATTCACGCATGTCTATCAAACACCACTCGACCATGGGGAGGACATGCAGACTCCACACAGAAGGCGCTCCAGCCGAGAATTGAACGGGAGAACCTCTTGCTGTGGAGGCGACAACGCTACAGCTGCACCACCGCGGCTATCTACAGTGCAAAGTTTAATTATCCTACATTCTCACAAGTAGAACAATAATCCACAATGATGTATCAATGATTTCAAGGTAGCAATCACAACAGAAAAAACTCTGTAAGAAATCTGCAAAATTTCAAAATAGCATCACCATTACATATGCTAAGCACTCAGTTAGCTATGCACCCTGTGCATCATTAGAAATACATAAGTATTCATGAATCCAAAAAATAGAAACAAAGTGATGGTACAGTTATCATCATTTGCACAGGGTGGTGTTTGGGGGAGGCAGGAGTCCACTGTTGAAATAAAAGTAGTGAGCGTGTGTGAGTAAGAAAGACAGACAGGCAGAAATGTAGGTAATTATCAAACGGCCACCAGGACAGAATGATCTGCAAGCCTCATGAATGCCTCATGTACGTGCTGTGTATGTGTGTGTGTGTGTGTGTGTGTGTGTGTGTGTGTGTGTGTGTGTGTGTGTGTGTGTGCATGTGTGTGTGTGTGTGTGTGTGTGTGTGTGTGTGTGTGTGTGTGTGTGTGTGTGTGTGTGGGCACAAATCTATGCCCATGGTTAGATGTGCTATCTGAATGTGAGTGATGTCTGCTGGATGACGTCTGCTCACAACTACTCCCAGGTCCATGACTCCATGGCTTACCACATTGGGGTGTGGACATCTCAACCACTGATGGTGCAGAGGAAGCAGTGCTACTACAGCAGTGGGATATGGCATGGTCTCGTTGGCTAAGAGCAGATGATATTCCAGACCTATGGCCACATGGATGCTGTCCCCCTCCGAGCACATATTCCATCACAGGCACTGCCTGTTCCATTCATCCAAGCCATTGAAATGGCCACACAGTGGAGACAATAATGCACATCAGACTGTGCCACATCTGTAACCCTAAGCATGTCTTTGGAATTCCTAGTGGAATGTACCTGGACATCCATGACAGCCCTAAACATACGTCAAATGAAACATAATGACACACCAGGATCAGGTGGAGGGTAGACAATATGCCCCTTCTAAGCACCCCTACCAACCCTCCTGCATGGCCCCTCACCTACACTTTGGCTATGGCCAGAGTCAACAGGCACTGAAGCCGCAGTAAACACACTACCCTGATCAAGTCTGCCACCCTCAACTTCTCCACTATCTGAGAGCTCAGTGGAATGGGTATGTGTAGGCATATTGAATGTGTCTGAAGGAAATCCAGTAATTGTGTGAGTCAAAACATCAGTGTCAAATTCAATCTCTGCACCCCCCTTATTGAGCCTCTGTTTGGCCACCATCATCATCAGAGTCTACTGATACTACAACATATGGTGGTAGAATTCCAACACTTCCACTGTCATGATCACCTGTGACAATAAGCAACAAACACAGGAATAAAATTACTACTACACTAAGTATTAAACCAATATAGATGATAAAAAGTAATACTGCTCACACAATCACAGATGGTACACCAATGCAGACACTCATTACACCCTCCTCACACATGCAGATAATTATATATCTAAATGATGCTTACTAATAAACAACTAAACATTTGCTTACCATGTGCAGACATCCACACTTTGCAGGGAGGATGGTCCTGGAAGAAATTAAGAAAGGAAAGAACACCAATTAAGCATCTCAGTGGGAATAACACAGAGAGACAGTGAATACACAATCACTTATATGTCCTGTAAGCAACAGCTGAAACTGAAACTTGGCTGAGACATCTACCAACACTCGTGCACTGAACAACTCTCTTGTATAACTCTATTACATAGTAAGTACAGATACAAAAAAATATTTATTTTATTTTTATTTTATTTTACATTTGTTTACCAGGAAAGTCCGACTGGAAAAAAATGTCTTTCTTCAGTGGAGGCCCAGAGAGAAAAGCTAGACACATATACAACATACAGATACAATTATTGATTCAATCTCAGATACAACATGAAAATGCATGTTATACATTTCACTGACACAATCATATAGTCTTGATAGGATACAAAGAATAGCAGCACTGTGATTGTAGGTAGAAAACAAGCAAGCTAAGTATATCTAAACTTAGTAGGGGTATACTATTCAAATACAAAAATAACAGGTTGTGTTCCTTTAGCTGCTTTAAGACAGCTATTTCCTAACCAGGGTTTGTGCAAGAGCAGGTCTCTAATTCTGATAGGTGTGATTTGAGAAGTTTTTAAAGTTGGAAGTGTTAGCAGTTGTTATGATATTTAATGGCAGGGAATTCCAAGTTTTGGCTATGTAGCTGGAGTAAATGGAAACTCCAGTTGCATTGTTAGACTTGGATATAATTAGGAAGGATTTATTACTGGAATGCAATACTCTGTTATTGGAATAGTGTGTTAGTAGATTTTGAAGTAATGGTATTTTTCTGGCTGATTTAGTATTCGATGGGTGAAGGTGAGTTGATTATAAGCAAGCAGATTTGGTAGTTTGAGCCAGGATAGCTGTTTTAAAGCCAAATGATGATGGGATCTGAAACTTGTTACTGTGGCAAACTGATTTTATTATAGCAAGTTTCAAGTTTTGCTAGGTCAGATTTCTTAATGTTTGTAAGAGTTTGTGAGGTGTAGAGTAGAGTAGAGATAATATGGGTTCTTGCTATAGTGGCCTTTGAAGATTTATTTAGAAAGTGTCAATTTCTGTACAGGGTTCCTAGTTTTTTGTTAACTTTTTATGGTCTGTGATGTGTATGTTGAATTTTATATTCTGGTTAATGACCACTCCAAGCAATTTTGTTTGGAAAATTGGATAAATAATTGTATGGTTTAATGATGAGATATTGTAGGGTGGGTGGGCATTTGCAGCTGTAGCTGGATAGAAGAGCACGAGGAAGTAGTAGTCAGACTATATATTTTATTCTACTAACAAATATAAATGTTGCCATAGGTAAGTTTACATGGAAGCTGCTCCCAGCCACATCAGCACCAAAATCAAGCATATGCTGTACAGTCTTCACTGAGCTGTCTGGATCTCTGACAGTGGATAGGCACTCCACATTTGGTGTCAGTGTTGGCTCCATAGCAGGACCACCATCCATAGCCAGCTGCTCTACGGCACTACAGCTGCTCTCCTTCTCCAGGCTAATGTAATCATATCAGTGGCCCGATACCACATCTGATGATAATTTTGACTGTGACCACTGACTGCATTGACATCGTTGACTAACTGGTTCCAAACTGCCTTTCTGGTAGTCATATCCCCACAGCCTCTCTCAAGCTGTTTTGTATTGTTATCACACATTTTAAAGGAAAATTATACAAAATGCACTATAGACTTCATGTCTGAGATTACAGTAGAGATAAAGGAAGAGATGACACAATAGAAAGAGAAGACAGAGCTGCATTTTGCAAACATAACCAGAAATGGTTGTGTGATCAAACATTACACTAAATGTTAATCACACACGTACAACCCACTGAGAATGTGCAAGTGTAGATCCTGGTAATATGGTAGAGGAAATATAAATTGCTTGTATGTACATTATTTGATTGTTGCTGCAAAGCTGTATCTGTGACAAACACAGATAATATACCACAACTGTGTGTTTTATTTCATTACCATGATAGTTCAAATCCAGAGATGTGTAATTGTTTAACATTTGTTTAACTTTAATGTTTTTTTTTCCTTTTCTTTTTTTTTTATTTTTGCACAGTTCACAGCTTAGCAAAAACACTTTTAAATGTATAAAAATGTAAAAATTAATGTCCAATTCCTTAAGAAATACAAACACACTTTAGTGGCATTGCAAGGTGGTCAGCAACTTGGATGATAATAACAGCAGAATTTACGCCTGTGAGCTAACTGTGTGTGTGTGTGTGTGTGTGTGTGTGTGTGTGTGTGTGTGTGTGTGTGTGTGTGTGTGTGTGTGTGTGTGTGTGTGTGCGCACGTGTGTTTGTGTGTGTGTAGCACAAGGTTAAAATATGTTAAGGTACACAATAGATAAGATAGGTAAACCATGGTCAAGTTCCACAGTTGTTATTTTTACTGAGGAAGAATTATAATGAGCAATAACAGAAGGATTATATATTCAGTATTGCCTGTTACAATTGTGCATTGCTCACCTGTGCACAAACATGGTTCACTTCTTAAGGAAAAAACTGAAACAATTTTATTTGCTTTGCCTTCTTTTGCACAGACAGGTGAAGCGGAGATATGCAGACATCAGTACTTTGGACAGTAGTGAGTGTAAAAATTATACCTATTACCTAGATTTCCCTGTGGCACCAGGTGTAAGGCCATGTCAGAAGCCAGGTGAGTTAGGGTTCTAATCCAACACACTATTTTTTATTAAGGGTGTCCCACTATAATTTTTTCACAGAAATATAATACTAAGTAATTATATATAACAATAAATATGTATAACACATTGACTGAGCATACACATGATATCATATCAATTATATGTGTAACTGGTATAGCATGATAGTTATGATTCAGTAGTTATAAATGTATTTTCACACCTGAGATGGACTTCATAGTTTACTGACAGTCATCTAAATAACTCCCATAACACAAGTATAGCTGTAAAACAGAATGTATTGTGTGGTCTGAACCAGCAAAAATCTATTCTGAATGTAATACAATCATATGTATTTCCAGTATATTGTCACACATTACTCCTCCATCACACCTGAGAGTGCATAAGCCAGGACCTTGTCACCTTGTCATGTCACACACATACATGGTTAATTGATGTATAACATCACTCACTCTTTAAAGTGTATATTAGAAATGACCATGTTTGGCACACACTTCTTATGTGGTAATAAGGAAGAAGCACCTATGTGAAAAAATATATATATATATATATATATATATATATATATATATATATATATATATATATATATATATATATATATATATTCTCTTTTTCACATATTTTTGAATCTCTTATTTTACAAATTACTTTTACCAGTGTGTAAGGCCCCACAGAATACATCTCAAGTCATAAAACTGATCCCCCCAAATTCAGGTCTTAAAAGCCAAGTCATGTAACATATTGTTGATCATTGGACAAACTGTTGTCAGCTATAGCAGCACACATTCCATAAATTAATGCCAAATGTCACATTACCCTTCTTATTTTATAAACTAACTTCCTCTTTGTTTGCCAATGTTGCTCTCTGCTTAACATCACAAAAACACGGTTGGCATGGTTGTGCAGGGTGGCACACTAGCAGTAAAACATGGCATTATGAATTGGCAGGAAAACACTTCCTGTTGTTGGATGACCTGTGCAGACATGGCAGGAGCTGGGAAGGATGATGCTCAATTCAGGGCTCAGTGGTAGAGTGCGGAGGAGTCAAAAATATTTATTTCACACCTCGTAAAGCACTTCAGCTGTAGGCTGCTGCTGGGGGACTATATCAGGTCACAGTATAAGGCTGAGGCTTGGAACAGTCTAGCCAAGGCTGTCTCCAATGCGACTAGCACACCACACACTGGGGATTAATGGAGGCACCATTATAATGACCTAAAATGGAGCAAGCAGGCACAACCCAACCAGTGGCTGGATAAGTTTAGAACTGCTGACATTCAACAGTTTGTGTAAGTATTCAGATAAAGCAACATTAACTGATATAAAAAACTGTAGATTGTCAAGACCGGTATGCATAATACTTTCATGTCGCTTTTTCTATCCTTTGTTTTACAGCTGCTCAGAATAGCAAACAGGGAGACATATGCTGAAAGAGGAGAAAGACTCACAGAGGTAAGGGGTATGTATGCAGCACAAATTCACATGAGTGTATTAAAATTATTGCTCTTCTATACATTACTAACAACTTAAACATGCAGTTTTTAACTGTAAAAGCAAACATACATGCTTTCTTCTGTAGCGCTTGAAAATTGCATTAGGCAAGTGTAACTGTGTATTCAGATTTGATGGTTTCAATTCCCACAACTAATAAATACATTCAAATTACAAAAATATAATTTTTTATTTTAATCCCATTAAAACTGGCTTTAATGCCATGTTGTTAACTTAATCTGTAATATCTTTAAAAGCATACATGCAATATTTGCATATTGCAAGAATTACTTGTTACAATTCACAATCTTCTTTTTGATTCGGAAAGTTGTACAGCTAATATAATAACAAAAGTATATTTATTGTAATCAAGAATTCTAATCATGTTTTCTTTTTTTGACTCACCCCACTCCTTATCTCTTTTTGTTTTATACCTATATGTGAACAAGCCATTATTATGTCATACTTTTCAGCCAACAAACAAAATGATTTCCAGCACAGAGATGTAGGCCAACCACTCCAGCTCAGCCTGCCAACCCTCCACTGATTGCCACACTAACACCCAGAACATTGAGGATGCAACCTGGTAGTACTGCCTCCAAAGATCCTGCACTACCTGGACTATCAACATCAGGTAGCATTGCCCCAGCTGCTGGTGTATTGGTACCCTCCAGGAGTATTGGTGGAGTTGGGAATGATTACATGGAGCTGCCAAGGATGGTGTGTGAAGTAATAGAAACTGGCATTGGTGCTCACCTCTGCCATCTGCAGAAGTTGCTCCACAGAATACACAAAAAAGAAAAAAACACATCAAGCAATCCAGCAGGGAGCCAAGGAAGGGGACATTGATGACAATTCTGAAGGTAAAGACTAGATTCTTACTATTCCCGTGCTTGATGGGATTGTACCTCTAATGTCTCCTACCTATCCCCAACCTTTTTGGGTCATCAACATCCCTGTGTCTATCTTCTTTGTCTTGCACCTGCTTGCATACTTACTTTACCAACCTGAGCATGACATTTTTACGTCCCTTCCCCAACATGTCCCACAAAAATATATATATATATATATATATATATATCACATACACAGTTCTCCACTTCACATATCTGTCTTCTCAACAATCTTGATTTGGTCCAATTGGCTATACAACATTATTGCATTGTTGTCATCTACCTGTGTTGCTGTGACAGTCCAAATTCATCCAATTTTCTATACATTTTCACATTGGAGTGTTAAAGAATTGGATAGCTATGGTTCTTCCTAATTCCCTCCTGCAAATTCTTTTAGTCCTTCCCCCTTGTTCTTCCCCCTTTTTACCCCCATTTCATCACTTCCCATCTACCTCTTTCTCACACTTTTCATCTGGTCCAAACATAACCTTTACCTTTTGTCCTTTGCATTTGTGGGGTGTTTGGCATCATACACCAATGCCAATTGTTAGTGAGTGGCTATTCCTAGTGAGTTTTTGCCATCAGACACATTAGTCCGGTTATTTCCACACATTGTTGCTTAAACACTCTGCTTTAGAGGAACACAGAGTTAAACCAGGGTAAATACAGTATCTGAAACATTTACTGTGTCAGTTCTTTAGACTTTTTTGAATGTAACAAAATGCAAATTCCTCTGGGAGTGTTGACATTATTCATTTAACTGAATATTTTTTTGACAATATCTTCAAGGGTTTGATTCCAGATGCATCTCTCATCATTTCTTAGTTTGATGAAATGTGAGACAGTTCTTAAAGTCATAAAAGTCATTACACAATACTTGCAATACAAACTACAGTATGAACAGCATAATATCTGTCAGCTATTTCTCCCATAGCATATATATTTCTAAGCACTTCTTAAGTAAGTTGCATTCATGAGGCTTGTTTTAATTCAGGGGATCCTGTTTTGAGCATGCTGCAGAGTTCTACAGCAGCAGAAAGGAGGAAGAGAGATTTTGCTTGATTGTAAGTACTTCCATTTGCATTTTTTGGCTTGATTTTGCTCGCTGCACTTTATTTCAGCCGTTTTTATAAGGTACTGCATCTAATTGAACTGTATTTTGTTAATATTGCTAACTGCACTTTATTTAGTCATTTTACAACTTAATTCTACTACTGTTGTAAGCTACACATTCAAGTATGCTAGCCTTTTCGCGATTTAAAAGTGAATTTACTATTGTATTTACTGCATTTTTGATTGTGTACAAAAAAAAATCTATCTACTTGCATGTTTCCCACCTTTTTCTCTAACTAGAGTAGTCCAGATCTCAGATTTGCTGATTTCAGGACTGTAGTTTGGGGTTTTGTGTTGTCCAGACCTTGCTGAGGTAGAAGGAAGTCTTTCTGCTTATCAGTGGGAGTGGTAAGCTCTGACCAGCCTATCTATCACTAGAGGAGTGGTTTGCAGCTCAGGAATTGTAACTTATTGGCTGTTTTGAGCTGCTTTCTATCCCTTTTAACTTTCTTCCCTAAAAACCTGTCTTTGCATGGGTTTGCACTTGTTTTACCTCAGTGGATACTGTTTTGGGCATCCTGCAGAGTTCTACAGCAGCAGAAAGGAGGAAGAGAGACTGTGATTGATTACAAGTACCTCTGTTTGCTTTCTTTGGCATGATTTTGCTCACCACACTTTATTATAGCCATTTTGATAAGCTACTGCATCTAATGAAACTGTATTCTGTTAATACTGCTAATAACACTTTATTTAGTCATTTTACAACTTAATTCAACTGCATTTACTGTTGTAGGCTACACACTCAAGTGTGCTGACCTTTTTGTGCTCTAAAAGTGAATTTACTACTGTATTTACTGTATTTTTGATTGTGTAGAAAAAAACCCAATTCTATCTGCTTGCTCGTTTCCTGCCTTTTTCTCTAACTAGAATATTGTAGATCTCAGATTAGCTGATTTCAGGACTATATTTTGGTTTTCTGAGTTGTCCAGACCTTGCTGAAACAGAAGGAACTATTTCCGCTTATCAGTGGGAGTGGTAAGCTCTGAGCAGCCTATCTAGCACTAGAGGAGTGGTTTCCAGCTCAGGAATTGTACCTTATTGGTTGTTCTGGGCTGCTTTCTATCCCTTTCAAGTTTCTGCCTTAAAAAAAACATGTTTTTGTGTGGGTTTGCCTTTGTTTTGCCTCAGCAAATCCTGTTGTGGGCATCCTGCAGAGTTTTACACCAGGAGAAAGGAGGAAGAGGGACTTTGCTTGATTATAAGTACCTCCATTTGCTTTCTTTGGCTTAATTTTACTCACCGTACTTTATTCCAGCCGTTTTTATATGCTATTGCACCTAATTTAACTGTATTGTGTTAATACTGCTAATAGCACTTTATTTAGACATTTTGCAACTTAATTCAACTGCATTTACTGTTGTAGGGTACACACTCAAGTGCACAAGCCTTTTTGTGCACTAAAAGTGAATTTACTACTGTATTTAATGTATTTTTGATTGTGTAGAAACAAAAAAATTCTACCTGCTTGCTCGTTTCCAGCTTTTTTCTCTAACTAGAATAGTCTGGATCTCAGATTTGCTAATTTCTGAACTGTATTTTGGGTTTCTGATTTGTCCAGACCTTGCTGAGATAGAAGGACGTCTTTCTGCTTATCAGTGGGATTGGTAAGCTCTAAGCAGCCTATCTATCACTAGAGGAGTGGTTTCCAGTATTTACTGTATTTTTGACTGTGTAGAAAAAAAAGAAAAGAAAAGCTCAGGAATTGCACCTTATTGGCCATTTTGGGCTACTTTCTATCCCTTTTAACTTTCTTCCTTAAAAAAACAGTGTTTGCGCAGGTTTGTTCTTGTTTTACCTCAACGAATCCTGTTTTGGGCATCCTGCAGAGTTCTACACCAGCAGAAAGGAGAAAGACAGACTTTGCTTGATTATAAGTACCTTTGTTAGTTTATTTAGCTTGATTTTGCTCGCCGCACTTTATTCCAGCCATTTTTATAAGCTACTACATCTAATTTAACTGTATTCTTTAAATATTGCTAACTGCAGTTTATTTACTCATTTTAAAACTTAATTCAATTGCATTTACTGTTGTAGGCTACACAGTCAAGTGTGCAAGCCTTTTTGTGCACTAAAAGTGAATTTACTACTCTATTTAATGTATTTTTGATTGTGTAGAAACAAAAAAGTTCTATCTGCTTGCTCATTTCCTGCCTTTTTCTCTAACTAGAATAGTATGGATCTCAGCTTTGCTGATATCTGGACTGTATTTTGGGTTTCTGAGTTGTCCAGACCTTGCTGAGATAGAAGGAAGTCTTTCTGCTTATCAGTGGGAGTGGTAAGCTCTGAGTAGCCTATCTATCACTAGAGGAGTGGTTTCCAGCTCATAAATTGTACCTTATTGTCTGTTTTGAGCTGCTTTCTATCTCTTTTAACTTTCTGCCTTAAAAACCCATGTTTGCATGGGTTTGCACTTGTTTTACCTCAGCAGATCCTGTTTTCGGCATCCTGCAGAGTTCTACAGCTGCACAAAGGAGGAAGAGAGACTTTGCTTCATTATAAGTACCTCCGTTTCTTTTCTTTGGCTCAGTTCTGCTTGCTGCATTTTATTCCAGCCATTTTTATAAGCTACTGCATTCTGTTAATATTGCTAACTGCACTTTATTTAGCCATTTTACAACTTAATTCAACTGCATTTACTGTTGCAGGCTACACACTCAAGTGTGTTAGACTTTTTGTGCTTTAAAAGTGAATTTACTACTGTATTTACTATATTTTTTTTGTGTACAAAAAAGCAAAAGAATTCTATCTGCTTGCTCATTTCCCGCATTTTTCTCTAACTAGAATAGTTCAGATCTCAGATTTGCTGATTTCAGGACTGTATTTTGGGTTTCTGTATTGTTCAGACCTTGCTGAGATAGAAGGAAGTCTTTCTGCTTATCAGTGGAAGTGGTAAGCTCTGAGCAGTCTATCTATCGCTAGAGGAGTGGTTTCTAACTCAGGAATTGTACCTTATTGGCCATTTTGGGCTGCTTTCTATCCCTTTTAACTTTCTGCCTTAAAAACTCATGTTTGCACAGGTTTGCACTTGTTTTACCTCAGAGGATCCTGTTTTGGGTGGCCTGCATAGTTCTACACCAGCAGAAAGGAGGAAGAGAGACTTTGCTTGATTATAAGTACCTCCATTGGCCTTATTTGGCTTGATTTTGCTCACCGCACTTTATTCCAGCCATTTTTATAAGCTACTGCATCTAACTGTAGTCTGTTAATATTGCTAACTGCACTTTAGTTGTTTTACAACTTATTTCAACTGCATTTACTGTTGTAGGCTACACACTCAAGTACACTAACCTTTTTGTGTTTTAAAAGTTAATTTATTACTGTATTTACTGTATTTTTGATTGTGTACCAAAAAAAAAAAAAAACAAATAAAAAAAAAATTCTATCTGCTTGCTTGTTTTCCACCATTTTCTCTAACTAGAATAGTCCAGATTTCAGATTTGCTGATTTCAGGATTGTATTTTGGGTTTCTGAGTTCTCCAGACCTTGCTGATATAGAAGGAAGTCTTTCTGCTTATCATAGGTTCAAAGGTTCATAGGTGCGGACTAGACTAATGGCCCTGGGGCCTTTCCAAGCCTACCCCATAAGATTATCTTTCCATCGTGCTACCCGACCTTAGTTCCTAGTGCCTCTGTCAAGTAAAGCCACTGGATTGATCCCTGGGGTGAATTTTCTGTTTCCCATCTAATCATCAAGATTTCTCTTGAAGACTGACAGTGAGGTGCTCTGCTTGACATGTATGGGAAGTCTATTCCATAGCATCGGCAGTCTCTAAGGTATGAACCTGTCCCTCCAGCATGTTCTGTTGATTGTGGTAATGAGGTTGAGGTCTCTGGAGCATGTGGTGAGGAGGGATTGTGATTTCTTTAGATGGAGCAATTCTAACAGAGCTGGGTCAGACATGGCTTTGTAAGTCAAGCAGAGATCACCTCTAAGTAGGTGATATGAAACAGACAATAGTTGGAGTTTTTTTAGTTTGTCCATACATAACAAATGTTAAAGGCCTAGGATCCTCTTTGTGGGGTACTTTTGTAGCCTCTCCAGTTTTTACAGGAGTTTAGTGAGGTACATGGCAAATGGGGCATTTTATTCAATGATTGGTCTAATGAGGGAAGAGTAAAGGGAGACAATGATCTCTTTCTCCCTGGACGTAAAACCCTTAGGAATGAGATGTGCCACATAGAAGGACTTTCTGAACACAGTGGCAATGTGGTGGTCAAAAGAGAGGTTGCTGTCAACCTGTGTTCCCAGATCTCTTATAATGCCCTCTGTGTTCAGTGAACTACCATTGATGTGGTAATTCATGGGAACTGGATTTTTCCCAAAGGGGTTGACGACACATTTTTTTGCATTGAGCTTTAGGCCATGGTTCTGACACCAGTCGTTGGTCTCAGTGAGACCTTTCTGTAGGATGTCAACATCACTCCGAGCGTTAATAATAGCTCCAGACTTGCAATCATCTGTGAACTCTGTCAGCCAAAGTCCCTTTGTGTTGGCCTGGACTTCAGAGAAGTAGATACCAAACAAGAAAGAGGACCCAAGACCAAACCCAGTGGGACTTCACTCGTGACTGGTCAGCAATCTGACTTGGAGTCAGCTACTTTCACACTTTGGGTTCTACCTGTGAGTCAGTTTGCAACCCACCTAGTGATATAGGGGTTGAAGCCTAGCTTAGTGAGTTTTTCTATGATTCCTGAGTGGGGAATATTATCATAAGGGCTAAGTGGACGTGGCAAGCTCTGAGCAGCTTATCTATCACTAGAGGAGTGGTTTCCAGTTCAGGAATTGTACCTTATTGGCCGTTATGTGCTGATTTCTATCCTTTTTAACTTTCTGCCTTAAAACCCGTGTTTGTATGGGTTTGGACAACGCTCAGTGATGCTAAGCTAGGGTAAACCATTACCGGTGCCTTAAAGTCTGCTCTTCAAATTTTCCCTTAGATCTTGCTAGTTTTCATTTCTGTGCAATCTAATTAGACTTTTAAATCCAGCATCAGAACCTTTTGCAGCATTTACTTTAAGCATACACACTGCTGGTAGCACTAAAAACTTTCCATAAAGGAAACTAAAACAGCTGCAGTACTTAAAAGAAATCAAAAACAGCTTCAGCACTTAAATAACTGAGCACCTATCCAGACATGTCTAAAAGTCAGTTCCTTGTGCTTTCTCCTGTTAACCTGGTGAACCTGGGCATCCTGAGGCAATGTAGCAACTGGCTCATGTACACAGACAACCCTCTCCTCCTACCTCCAAACACATCGACATGTGAGAGATGCACTTACATAGCCAAATTAGAGGCCACGCTCTCTGCAACCAAGACTGGGTAAGCTAGTCAAGAGGAGAAGGTTAACACATGACTCACACCACATGGAACATACAGCCCTCTGGATCACACACCACCACAACTCACATCGTAACTCAAAACACACACCCACTTTCATAGAGGCTCTCAATAAAAATCTGCCCAAACAACAAAGACCATCAAGACAGAAATGTAAGCAACCATCTCATTCAAATATAATCCATGAGACACATAGCTCACATAAACAGTGTGCCACTCAACCTAAGCCCCTAAGGCAAAACATTTTACCCAATACACTAGTTATACATGACTCAATAGTAAGGCACACTGATATCCCACTCAGTAGATTGAATAAGGAGAAAGTTATGGTCAGCTGCCTGTCAGGTGCCAGGATTCACTACATAATGCAAGCACTTAGGTCTCTCCACAACAGGTACAAATATGACTCTGTCATTGTCCATGTTGGTGTGAATGACCTAAGATGTAACTCCCTGGACTACATGAAAAGAGTCATGGAGGAGCTCTTGGATCTTGCAGCCCAGGCAAGTATGACCCTAGCCCTGAGTGGCATCCTACCATCACCCAGAATGATACCACAGTAGAACCAGAAAATGATTGACTTCAACAATTGGCTAAGTTTCTGGTGTCATTCAAAGGGGATCCAGTATCTTTCTGCCTGGGATGACATGATTGACAGACCTCGATACTTTGCCAGAGATGGCCTGCACCTGTCACCCCTGAGATTCCGGAAATTGGACAAGGCTCCTGCCACCCTATAATGCCTTTTTAAGGCAATGCCCTGAAGACAAATTTACCACCATAACAACTACAAGCAAACGCAACCTGAGAGTTATGCTACTCAATGCTAGAAGTCTAAATCTCAAAATGCACTCGCTTGAGTCACTCCTTAAACTGGAGAACATTGACATCTGCACAGTAACAGAGACCTTGTTAAAGGCTCCAGAGAGCACCCCAGTGCTACCAGGCTACAATGCATACCACACCTTTCGGCCCCTAAATCTGGACTGAAGCCCTAAAGGAGGTGTGGGCCAAAGCCCTAAAGGCAGTGGTGTATCCAGCTTCATAAAGGATATGCACACCTCCAGACTAGTTGCCCAACATAACACATCAGAGATTCTTCAGGTACAGCTAACACTGCATAAAACTGCAAACCAGGTTGTAGCCTGCTATAGATCCCCTACAATGTCCCAAGACTCCCACTCCACATTCCTGAACACTCTGGAAAATATTAAGGTTCAACCTAATACCCTTATACTGGGAGACTTTAACTACCCCTCCATCAACTGGGAGAATTACTCATGTACCAACTCATTTGCTCAACGTTTTCTGGAATTTTTTAATTCCAGCACCCTGAACCAACTCATTCTCACCCCCACCAGAGGTAGAAACATCCTTGACCTGGTCATTACAAACATGGGGGACCGTTCTCTACACCAGTAATCAACTCCTCCCTGGTTAGATCTGACCACAAGATAATCACTATGGATATCCACATCCCACCCTCACCCCCAATGAAGGAAACCATGGTGAAGAACTTCTCCAAAGCCAATTTTGAGCTTCTAAAAACAGAAGTGGCAAACTTCACGTCACCCATGCAAATGGAAAATCGGTGCATGGCTGCTGAATCATACATCATTGGACTGTATGACCATATACACAAATGCATGGCACTTGCCATGCCAAACAGAACCAAGACACTTTCCTCCTAAAAAAGGAAGCCAATCTGGTGGTCCCCTGCCATTAACAAACTCTACAACAGAAGGAAAAAACTGTTGCAAAAAGGGTAAAGTCCAAAGACTGGAAAAATTCCCTTATTAACCTCAGCAAAAAACTGAGATCCCTCATCAAATCCTCTAAAGCTAGTTATGAAAACAAAATTGCTACAGATAGTAAAGATAACCACAAGGCATTCTTTAGTTATATCAAAAATCTGCATAACAATGTGCTGATTTGCTCTGAGCTACTGCACAATGGCACCACTTATACCAAGATAACTGTTATTGCCAATATCTTGGCTGACAGATTTGGTGCAAATTTTACCCCCCCTTCACCCCTAAAGGGCCCATCCCAATACCCGAGGAATGCCAAATCCCTAATATCATGGCTGCACAGGTAGAAACCGCACTGTCCAAAGCCAAGAATACAGCTTCCATGGGGCCTGATAATATACCTGGCTGTGTTCTACACCCTGTTCAATCACAGCCTCACTTCAGGCTTTGTTCCCACTGAATGGCGCACCACTGCAGTCATTCCACCCCACAAAAGGGGAGCGACTACTGACCCTGGGAGCTACTGCCCCATTAGTCTGATGAGCCTGATATGTAAGGCTGTGGAGTACATCATTATGGACATTATAAATAGGGACACAGGGCACCTTCAAAATCTGGACCCCATGCAGTTTGGGTTTGTGAAGGGTAGATCATGCCTGCTCAACTTGATAGACTTCTTCGAGTCTGTCACCAGAGCAGTGGATGAAGGCAAGGTAATCCACACAGCCTACCTCGATCTTGCCAAAGCCTTCAACACCATCCCCCACTCAGGAATCATTGTTAGACTTACTAACCTAGGCATAAACTCCTACGTCATAAGATGGGTTTCCAATTGGCTCACTTACAGAACCCACACAGTGAAAGTAGCAGACTCCAAATCTGACTACTGGGCAGTAACAAGTGGAGTCCCACAGGGATTGGTCCTGGGTCCTCTCCTGTTTGACATCTACATCTCTGAAGTTCAAGCCAACACAAAGGGACTCTGGTTAACCAAATTCATGGATGACTGCAAACTGGGAGCTATTATTGATTCTCAAGCTGATGTAGACATTCTGGACCAATGACTGGTGTCATAGCCATGGTCTTAAGCTCAATGCTAAAAAGTACATTATCATTCCCTTCAGGAAGAACACGGTGCCCATGAACTACCACATTGACAGTAGCCCACTTAAGTTTGAAGGTGTGATAAGAAATCTGGGGACACAAGTAGATAGCAACCTCTCCTTTGTCCTTTGATAACCATGTTGCCACTGTCATTAGCAAGTCCTTCTACACGACACACCTAATTACAAAAGGTTTCTCATCCAGGAAAAAAGAAGTCTTAATCCCTCTCTACTCATCCCTCATTAGACCTATTATATAGTACAATGCCCCATTCGGCATGTGCCTCACTATATGCCTTCAACAACTGGAGAAGCCACAAACATTCCTCACAAAGAAGATCATAGGACTCAAACACATGCCATATACAGAAAGACTAAAAAAACTCCAGCTATACTCCTTCTCATATCACCTACTTAGAGGCGATCTCTGCTTGACCTACAAAGCCATGTCTGACCTAGTTTTGTTAGACATGCTTCATCTGAAAAAATCTCAGTCCCTCCATGCCACACACTCAAAGGACCTTAACCTCAAAACCATAATAAACAGAACCTGCTGGAGGGACAGGTTCCTAACCTAGAGACTTCCCATACTCTGGAATAAATTCACCATTCACATCAAGCAGATAACCTCACTAGCCTTCAAGAAAAATCTTGGCGAGTGGATGGGTAGTGGGAAATTCACCCCAGGGATCACTTCAATGGCCTTGCTCAATAGGGGCTGGGAATATTCTTGGGGCTAGGCTTATATAGGCTGCAGGGCCGTTAGCCTAGTACACACCTATGAAACTATGAAATGGGAATCTCACATGCGCTATCACTTTGCCATTGTTCACGCAAATGAGTTTCTCAGTGATGCACTGCATAAACAGGCATTGGTATGTCTTAGTATGGTTTTTGTCCAGTTATCCTCCATCTCATCAACATGCATTCATAAACACAAAAGAAGGGAAAGGGTGTGTTCTTCACTGAAGACATAATTACTGAGACTTATGTGTGCCCTGCAGTAATGCACTTGCAAGTGATATCTCAGGTATTTGGTTGACTGTTTAGTACACTACTGAAATAAAGAGCACAGCTACATTGTTACATTTGTTTTGAATTTATACTGATACTGGACATTGATCATTACTGATCAAAACACATAGATATTGTCAGAAAAATCTAGTACTGCGGACATCAGTTCATCATAATATGAACACACATACATCAGCGCTTGCAGTACTGCTGTTTCCAAGGTGTGTGTGTGTGTGTGTGTGTGTGTGTGTGTGTGTGTGTGTGTGTGTGTGTGTGTGTGTGTGTGTGTGTGTGTGTGTGTGTGTGTATGTACGCGCGTGCATATGTGTTTGTGTGAATGTATTATCTAAACAACATACTAAGGAGCAGGTATATGTATGTCTCAGTTCTGCAGCATGCATTCATGACAGTTTATTTCACCTAGATTACTAAGGTGTATTTAAAAGTATTTTTGCACATTGCAAGCACAAAAGCAAATGTGAAGTCCAGCCTTTGCACATGTCTCATAACAGTATATGTTACCTGCAGCATTGTGATGATATCCTCTATAAAGACCACAATGACAATGATAATATCAGAATTCTCTGATGGTGCAAATGTTAAGTATTGTGTTCTGCAGATGGATTAACTAGTTAGATAGTGGTATGAATTGACCAGGAGTCAAATTATGTGTGTACCTGTGTGTCTAACTGTGTGTCTGTGTAGTCAGAAGAGCATGAGTCATTGTCCTAATGTCGTCACTCAAGTCTCATTGAGAACAAAATTTTACAGTGGCACATGACTACACAGCAATTGCATACAGCCCTCCCAACATCATCTTCTCACCATCCACTGGTTATCAATCCATCTATCCTCTACCCCTTTTCCTATTTTTGCACATGGGGTCAGGGTGTCACTTCAACCATGACAATCATATTTAGCCAAGGTTTACACAGCCAGGTGGCTAGTCATGCCATGGTAGTTCATCCATACCACTCACACACACACACACACACACACACACACACACACACACACACACACACACACACACACACACATACCTATTGGCAATTTAGAGTGTCCAAACCACCCTACTGCATGTCTTTGGAATGTGGGAGGAAACCAGAGCACTGATTATGTCATCTGTTATTTATTGTTCTCTGACAATATAAAGATCAGACTTGTGCAAAGGTGCTAGCATTAAATACTGTGCTCTCTAGCTTGTTTAAGTAGCTAGAGAGGGTTTCTAATCTCACTGCAGTCAACTTGTGTTTGTGGGTGTTTGGTTAATTCTCATTCTGGAGACCATTTTTGAGCAGCATGTGAGACACCCCTGCCAGCATCTTTTTATCACCACACACTAATTATGTCATCAGCAATAAATTGTTCTCTGACAATGTAAAAGTCTGACTTGTGCTGTGGCACTAGTGTTAAGGACTGTGCTCTCTAGCTTGTGTAAATAGCTAGGTAGGGGTTCTTCTTCTCACCACACACTGAAGATGTCATCTGCTATAAATTGCATTCTGGCAATGTAAAAGTCAGACATGTGCCATGGTATAAACATTAAGCACTGTGTTCTTTAGCTTGTGTAACTAGATAGGTAGGGGTTTGAGTCTCACAGGAGTCAACTTGAGTGTGTGTTTGTATGTTCATTCAACAATCAGTCTGGAGACAATTTTAGAATGGCATGCAAGACCACACCTATGACAATCTCTTCTGCAAACATCTTCTTCTTTTTTTTTTTAATTGATAATTTGTCAAATATTACATGAAATCAAAAATGAAAATTATATATATACAATTGTAAAACCTATAAACTTTAAAAACATTAGATAACTATATACATTGGTGTCTGTTAAGAAGAAAGCCATAAATAAGTTTAAGGTGTAACCTGAAGAATGATATATAAGCTCATATATCTTTATCCATTTTCTCAATTATTTCTAGTATTTTCATCCAAGAGTTGTATAAAGTTGTAAGTCTGGTAGTTCTGTTCTTCACAGTAGATATTTTCATTTGTCCAACTGTTCTAACTAAATTTTTAAATTCATTAAATGTAGGAGGAGTCTCACTTTTCCAGTGAATGGTGATGATTTTGCGAGCTGCTGCCATTAAAGTCCATAAGATTTGAAAATCTCTTTTTGGCACACAGGAGAGTTGAATAAAATCATAGATTTTGATAATTGATAATTATCATTAAAAACAGTCTGAAAAGAAGAATTAATATTATTCCAATACAAAGTAAGACAGTTACATTCATAAAGAATGTGTTGCCAGTCTGCTCTTATTTTAGTCTGACATCTCCAACATAGATCTTCACTTGCATACATCTTAGATAATTTATGTGGTGTATAAAAACTTCTATTCAAATATCTCCAAGTGAATAACTGCAAGTTTATTGATAATGATGACTTCTTGGAAGATTTTAAGATAATCTTTTTTTCCTTTTCTTTAGGAGGGTGATTATGTATCTGTGTATAATAATTCCAGTAGGTGTCTATTTGGTATATTTTTGTTGTTTTAATTATTTTGTAAATGTTAGATAGATATCCAGCACCTTCATAAGGTTGATTATTAATTATAATAATGTAATCAATAAATTCTGGGACAGTATGTCTAACTGTATCTTGCATTTGTCCAATTCTATTTATAAGATATTGTCTTAGATTTTGCAAAAGTAGCCATGAGTCATTATTTATATTATATTTTCTGGTTATCTGAGCCTTAGTTAATATTTTCTCTTGTTCCACCAGGTGATGCCAGTAGCTTATTGAACCTATCTTGAGCATATTCATTTTCTGAATTTAGTATGTATCAAGGATAGTGGGTGTAAAGGCTATAGGAAAGATCAGAAAGAACCATGAATTAATATTTGGGACTTTGTTTATGAACGATTTAAATGTTGTTAGTGTGATGTTCATATATTTGGATGGCAGTTTATTATTTTTATTTTTATCTTCTAGATAATCTTTTAACATCCAAACTAAAGGAAATGGTATTATAGTTAAATGATCTGATATGTTGTTATGACTAAGTTCAGTATAGACCTGTTCATGTAATTATTTCCATATAGGTTTGTAGTGAGCATTTAACCATAAGGTTATATTTTTAACAACAGAGGACATAATATATATCTCAATATCAGGTAAATTAATTCCTCCATCTTCCCATTTTGGTAAATGTTTATTTAAAGCAATTTGGGGTTTGTTTGGGAACTATAAAAAAATTAATATTAGTTTATTATATCTCTGAGTGATATACTTGTGAGGTGGCAGTGAAAAACTTTGTATTGGATATAATACTTTAGGAAAAATAATTGATTTAATGAGGTATAATCTGTCTCCCATTGTAAACATATATTTGTTCCAGGTAAATATTGCTTGCTCTGTTTTATCTAGTATTTTATTATAATTATATATAAGTGAGTCAGTTAAGTTTTCAAGTAGATCTATGCCTAAGTATACTATTTTATTATCCTCTGCTATGTATTTGAAATATTTTTTGTTTATATGTTTCTTTTTAGTATTACATGACATAATTTTTGTTTTGTTTTCATTGAACTGTAAACCTGAAATAGTTTGAAAATTATTTATTTCTTTAAACAAAGCTTGTAAAGATGCATTAGTGTCTGATAGGGTAAGAAGTATATCGTCTGCAAATAATTGTAATTTAAGAGATAAAGTTTTGTTGATGCAGATGCCTTTAATATTACTATTTGATCTTACCTGATTTTCAAATGGTTCTATAAGTAATGCAAATAATAGTGGTGATAGGGGACAGCCTTGTTTAGCTCCTTTTTTGATTAGTATGGGACCAGATCTATATGAACCTAATTTAACATATGCTATGGAGTCTTTATATAGTGACTGAATAAGGGCGATAAAAGATGTAGGAAACTTATATTCTTTTAGGACTAGTGTAAGGAAATTCCAGTTAACAGAATCAAATGCTTTATTAATATCTAAGGATATTATATTTAAATCCAAGTTTGCATGTTTACTATAATCTATCAATGACAGAATTATTTTAAGATTATCGTATGTATTTCTTCCTTTGATAAATCCTGTCTGGTCATCATGCATTAGCATGCGAAGAAAGTGTTTAATTCTGTCAGCATATATTGCCATGAACATTTTATAATCGATGTTTAATAAGGATATTGGTCTATATGACGAACATTGTTTCTTATCTTTGTCTGATTTAATTATTGGTGATATCAATGAATATTTCCATGAAGGTGGTATAATTATATTTTGATTAACTATGGAATATACTTTTAAGAGTAAAGATATAGCTTGATTAGGTATTACTTTATACATTTCTGATATTAAATTATCAGGGCCAGGTGCTTTATTCAATTTAAGCTTTTTCATCTGTGATTTTAGTTCTGCCATAGTAATTGGTTTGCTTATAGTGTCAATTTGTTCCTGTGTTAATCTAGTAAGAATTTTGTTTTTAAGATCATTTTTTATAACTTTGTCAGGTTTTTCATGGATGCTTGAAAAGTTATCATAGTTGTAATCTAAAGGCTTCTAATATACTATTTAGGTCTGTGACTTCTTTCTTTCTATTAGGGATATATAATTCTTTTATTTGCTTAGATTCTTTTTTGTTCTATTAGCTAGCTGTCTCTGAGGTGCTGGATTTGTTGAATAAGAATTTAATTTTATCTTTTCTAGGTTAATCATTGTCTTGTGATGTAAAATTTCCCCATATTTGTTGTTAATTTGTAGTAATTCTTGAATTAAATCTTTATTTCCTTCTTGAATTCCGAGTTTTACTTTATCGGCTTTCTTTTGTAATTCTAGCATGTCTTTATTCCATATTTTTCTTTTATTAATATACCAGGATAGTACTTTTCCATATATATATGCTTTTAAGGAGTCCCAGATATATATTTCTGAAATGTTCTCTGTGGTATTTAGTTCAAGGAAAGTTTTTATTTCACCTTCAAAAGATTCTTTAAAGTCTGTTAATTTTGTAACATATGAAGGTATTCTTGTTATGGGATTATTATTTATATGCATAAGCTCAATTTCAAAATCCAGAGCATTATGATCTGATAATGGACAGTTTATTATTTTGACATTACTTATTTTTGTTACTAAATCATTGGATATGTATATCCTGTCAATTCTGGAACTAGTCGTATATCTATGTGAGTAAAAAGTATAAATTAATGAGTCTAGGTCAGCAAATTCTTTTATATATTTTATGGAGATTGCGTCTGTAAACTTCGAAAGTGTCTTTGATATAGGTAACTTTCTTCTTTTACTTTTTGAATCTGTATCTTTGTCATCTATTATACAGTTGTAGTCTCCTGCCATTATTAGACTACCTTTAGTTAAATGTAATATTTCTTCAATATGATGTTTTACTGTTCCTACGCCAAGTCCTGGTATCCAGTATAGGTTAACTAAAGTGTATATTTTCCTATTTAACTCTATATTTACTAAGCAAAACATACCAGATGTGTTTTGATAAGTGTTAATTATTCTAGGAGAAATAGTTGTATTATGCATTAATATGGCTACTCCTCCCTTCTTTTGTTTGTATTGAGAACTTACTAATACTGTGTAGTTATTAATATTGAGATTGTTTATATCTTTATCTAATAGATGCATCTCCTGAAGAAATACTATTTGTGGATTGTGTAGATTTATGTATTTATATAGACTCCTCCTTTTGATATTATTATTTAATCCATTAACCTTTATAGATAGATATTTCATGTGTTGGTTTATGTTTTATTTGTATGACAGTTAATATACATAAATTTAACTCTTGGTTTGCATTATATGTATAATTTGCACTATTGTTTACATGGAAGATCTGCTTATCTTCTGTAGACACCAAAACAGTATAAGAAAACAATGACACTTCTAATTTAACTAATTCTAATTGATTACACCTTTTCCTATCTCTATGAGGTAATATACCTCTTTGCATGAGTAACACAAGTACCCACACAAACCTTCTAAATCTGTGACTACTGTTTAAACTAATCTCTCTTAAGCTCATAACTTAGTATGTCACTATTTACATATATTAACGAGTTGATATGATCAGTTAATAGACAATTATATGCAAATTTGTGTGAAAGCAATAATATTTATACATCAATAACCTGCTTATACTTGTAAAATCTTACTTGCAGAGTTTCTTATAATCAGGGTTACAAAAACAATTTTCCATTTACATTTAACAAAATTTGTTTCATCTTAGTACAACAATTCACATATCAATCCAACTTGACACATTTGCTTTAATTCACACTGCAAAGATTCCAATACCTTGTTAATTAGTTATTTTTGTTAAATTCTCATATTACTTATGTTCTTTTTAGATCATAGTTTCATTATACTCGCAATTTGTTTAGGGTAATTTTCCACATCTAGAGTCTCTATCATGTAATATCTGTGCTATAAGAATATTATTTATTCTATAGTTATGTGAATATTTCCCATTTTCTTTCTCACTCTTTATAAAATAATTAGATGTATTTATTCTTTAACTTTTGAGAAAGTAGTTTTCCAAGTCATATTCCAGAACTCTTTACAAAAATTGTGTCGGCTTATATGACAATATATGTACATATATATAAATATATATACATAAACTTATATATAATGGTCTTTACATATCTTAAGATTCAAAATACTGAAGTAAAACATAGTGGAGAGATAGGTTCCTGACCCACAGTCTAGCCAGACTCCAGAAAAGAACCCCAATGACTGGACGGGAGAGAGGAAAATCACCCCAGGGATCATAATGGTCACCTCGGCAAACAGGTGTCTAGGTAAGCAAACAATATGGAAAGAAACAGCCAGAGAACTGCCATGACAAGATTTATACAAGCCCCAGGGTCGATATTCTAGTAGCAGTCTATGAACCCACACAGCTATTTATGATTCTTATTGTATATATGTAATATTCTAGTATTAGAAATTCTTAATATTAATGTATAAAACTATGTATAGAATATTGCCTTTCTGTATATCTAACAATATTTAACTTTGTGTAGGTTGCTATTTCTGTTAGTATGTAGAGAACCTATTAGAAAATTTGTTTAGCGTCTGTTTACTAAATCTAATCATGTTTTATTTTATTTAGCTTAAGTGTGTTAAATGTTTAGTAATAATCAGTAACACAAAAGGGTCAACATGTAGCTTCATAATTCAGGTGCACTAGCACTTTAAGTAGTGCTCGTTTTGGGATTTACTTCCTTGTCCAGGAATGCTGCAATTACGTTTTATTCAAAGGACGTTATACGCAAGCATGAAGTGCTTGCAATGAGACATAAGACATTAGGGTGTTGCTTGCGTGTGTATTTAAGGCTACTGTCTCGTGGACGGGGTGGGAAAAGTAGTGAAGATGTTTCTTGATTTTCAAGACATCGTTTGTGGCAATTTTCATTCCTGCATATATTCATCTATGTTATATGCAAGACATTCTTATGTTATATGTGAGGCACACTACATGACACCTGCTAGTAAAACAAACAGCACCAAATGCTTTACTTCATATAAAAGATTCAATATGACATTCTAGTAGTGTAGAATAATTTACTGTAATAGCATGTAAGTGTTTAAACTCTTACCTAACTATAACCATCCAGCACAACTCAATCATCTTCTTTATACACATTATTTTTCTTCTTCTAGTCGAAGAGTTTTAAGATTTTTTTGTTTTGAGATTTACTTCCTTGCCTAATGATATTGCAATTACATATTATTTAAAGGGCATCATACACAATCACAAAATGGTTACAATGAAAATTACAACCTTTATATATTACTTGTATGCATATTTGAGACTGCTGTCTCGTGAACGGAGCAGGAAAAGTAGTGAAGATTTTTCTTATCTTTCAAAGTATCGCTTGTGAAAATATTTTTCTACTGCATAGCTACAACACAGTTCATGGATCTTCAATAAACAGCACATTATCTCCCCTTCCAGTAAGGAAGCTTTTTATATATATGTTAAAAACACAATAAGAGTCCATGAGGTGTACCGGGATGCTACAACATCATAATCCATACAACCAGACATGTGCACACACCCAAGCTGTCTTTCTATCTCAGTAAAGCAAATCATTACAACAGCATTAATGGATTAAGTTATTTAACTATGCAACTCATTTAACATAAATATATAATTTTTCAAAGAATACATTTGTCCCGCTCCCCTCCCTGCCCCAATCGGAAAACTTAGATTAGACATATTATATGAATGGTGCATTCAAAGATTTTACAACAAATTGCTAGTATAGTTAAATATATGGTGAGATGGCTATATCTGCTTGAACCAGATATCCATTTGCATATATCTTGAACATATTGCTATATACATTTTATTTGTTGATGACTAAATCAGAGACATAGAGAAAGAAAAACATTGTTATCAAGTTTCAAATATGGATAGACCTAAATGATAATGTTAATTTACCCAGTTTATATTTATTCTAAATTTTATGTGAGATAAAATAAATAGAAACTGTACCTGATATATTACTGTGATTAATGACTGGAAGATTTCTTGTTAGTTTTTGTGACATTATTTAAAGTTTTGTGGTACATGTAACATATAAGTTATTTGTCCTTTAGTTTTTTTTTTCTTCTGTTCAACAGTCTTCCAGTTGTTTACTTCTGCATTTCTTTTTGGTGTACTATTTGTCCAATCCATAGATTCTTCCTGTGTTAAAATGTTGTTTGTAGTGAGATATTTTATTGCTGATTCCACTGTTTCAAATATTTTTATTCCCACTGGAAGGAATATACAAAGTCTTGCTGGAAACAAAAGATGGGTCTTCAGTTGTTTCTTTTGCAATATTTTTATTATTGGCATGAATTCTTTTCTTTTGAAAACCACTTTTGTAGAGTAATCATTGTCAAATCTAATTAACGCATCATTATATTTAATGGGTGAGTTAGTCCAAGCATTTTTGAGGATGAGTTCCTTGTCTTGCGTGGAGATAAGTTTAACAATTATTGATCTTGGTTTGTTTTTGATTAAATATGCATTTCCTAAAGTTGATAATGACCTGTGTGCACGTTCTATTCCAAAAGAAAGGGCTTCTGGTAATTGTAATACATTTGGGATCCAGGTAGTAAGAAAGTTTATTATATTATCCCCTTCCGCTTTTTCTGGCAGACCATATATTCGGATATTATTTCTTCTCATTCTGTTTTCCATGTCATCTATTTTCTCCAGAAGATGTGTATTTTGTTGCAGTAAAAATTCAGTTTGTTGTTCTTCTTGCAGGAGTCTGGAATCGATGTCATTTAAGGACTGTTCTATGACAGAAATTTGACCTTTCTGTTGTGTGAACATTTCCTGAAGCTGTTGAAGTTGTTGAGTACATTTTTCTTTAAAAGAGTCCAATTTATTATCCATCTTATCTATTTTAGTTGTCAACTCTTGAATACTTAAAATAAGTGAATGTAAATCCTTTTTGAATGTTGGGTCCTGAGGTGGATTTCTGAGATGGCTCATTCTGAGTAGCTGATGCTGCTGTTGATTTTCTAGTAATTAATTTGACAGGAATTTTCCAATGAAAGTTGATAAAAATTGTTCTGATGATGTCTCTGGGTATTAGAAAGTGGTTAGTAGCGAATATATCTTCTTCTTGCTGTTTTTTTCTCAAAATTTCTGTCTGAAATATTATTGAGGAAAGAGAGCTGTGAGAAAGTGCTGTTACCAGGTCACCATCTTGGCCACGCCCCCCAAACATCTTCTTCTTGACATACATTGATGATGTGATCTCCTATACAGTGCTCTCTGACATTATTAGATTCAGAAGTCTGTGTTGGCATAAGCATTAAATACTGTGCTCTCTGGATTGTATAACTAAATAGTTTGGGGTCCTAATCTCACAGCAGACAATGTGTCTGTGTTTATTCAAATATGAGTGCAGAGACAATTTTACTCCAAGGTGTGACTCCACATCTATGTTACACACTTTTCCCAAAATCTTCCTCTCAAGAATAATGCTGTCATCCTCTATAAAGTGCACTATGCCAATGTTAAAGTCAGACATCTGTGTTGGTGCTAGTGCTGTGCTGTATGGAATCCTATTTGTATACCTACTCAGGCTTAATGTTCAAGCCTGACCTCAGTCAAATGCTGCATGTGTAATTGGTGGTATATTATGGTCATTATATGATTTTTGAATCACTTTTAATTTGACTCCCACTCAGGAGAACCTTTAACATACCCTCATGAATCCAACAGCTTCTTTTTCCTTGTGTCCACATAACATCCTTTCTGTAGAACACTGGAAGATGTCATCCTGTCAAAGATACATACATATGTTGTGAAGGATCGCCCTTCCATATCCCCTGCAAGCCATCTGCAGACCACTGGATATGTGACTTTTAATTCTTTCACTGGATGATATGTATTACAATCAAACATGCACATGCATGCACGTATCTCTGCTATCTTCCATCTTATAGATATAGCAGTTTTGGTTTAACGACTAGAATAATGGCTAGGATGTTATGTGATTTTGGCAATTAGCTTAGTAATTGCCTATTACACTATAAATACTGCACATGTCATTGTTGCTGTCATCCACATGTGCTGTGTTGAGCTGTGGATGTATGGTATTCCAATCTGTGATTTAATGTAATGTATTGATGGCCACTGCTGCCATTTGATTAAATGTTCCTTTCATAACAACTGTAGTAATATGCCTCATGAGGATTGTTCTTAAGGGTTGATGCTATGCATATTGTTGCCTTAGTAAGGCATGTGTTCTTGTGGAGTATATTAACATTCTACACATATCTCATTTAACCACCACTGTGACACAGTATGGCATATGTGCGCATGTGTATACCTACCATCATGAAATGCTATGTGACATATATCAGTATTATATCATACTAATTACATAGGCACATACACCTTGTTTCATCCACATATTGTAATGTTGTTATATGCACAAACATATAACCAGTTCATATTCACTTGCAACCTTGCATAATTGATTTGTATGCACAACTGTGTTGTTATTCACTCTTTAAGGCTAAAAACATGGCTTCAAAGGGCCTTGACAACATCCCAGGCAAGGTGCACTTGCACCCCCCTGGAACCGGCTGACCGAGAAATTCATTATATTTTAATTAAAAAAAAAAAAAGTATTTTAAAAGTATTTTAATTTTAAAATAAAGGTTTTTAAGGGTGTTCCTCTTTAAGAACGCCCTTTGCACAGACACACAAGAAACAGGTCGCAAACACCTGTTTTATCTGTGCGACTGATGGTTTACGTCTTTGTCTTTTGCTGGGAATTTGAACTCCAGAGGACGTTCGGATTGCTGGGACGAAGTGAGAGGTAGGGTGTGACATTCCTAGTATTTCTTCACAGATGCATTTCTTTACACTAACTTCTCTGTTAGCGAAGACATCCAAATCATTCTTGATTAAATCCTTATTGCAGTATTGAAGCTAATTTGGTAAAAAAAAATATATCTACAATAATTTGCAAGGTTTATATTGAGCGTTTGAGTCATATGTCTGCAAACTTAACTGTTTCTTCAGTATTACTGGTGCCTTTGAGAGATTTAAAGTTTTGGAATGGCTTCTGATCGAATTTCGTTGTTACTGATTAACTGTATATAGCAAAACATGGCCTATATATGTAAGAATAGTCACAAACAGTTTGCATTTACTTCTGCTAACCTCAAGCCCTTCTTATTATAAAAAAATGCTTAATAAATTTAATAAGCCACTGTGTCTGTCCTCTTCTCAGAACAGTTTGCCAAGGGTGGATTTATCCCCAACTATCACCATGAAGTCATGTTCCCAGGAGGGCACTCAATCTCCACCTATTACTATAAGGTCATGTTCACAAGAGAGGCACACAATCCCCAGAAGGGGCATTCAATCCCCATCTAACACTCTAAGCTTATGTTCCCATGAGGTGCATTCAATCCTCTCTATAAAAGGACTAAATAAGTAGATAGTGAAAAAGGAATAGAGAATATAGTAGTAACACAGGGTAGAACAACTTACAAATGTTCCACTGATTGTCTTTAGATGTATAATTACATCTCCAACAATGTACATCTGTAACTTAGCAGTCTGCATGCCACCCCGACAGTTACATACTCAAGTACTTTGACATTTAAATTCTGTTAAGTAATATTCTAGTGTACAAAGACCTTCAGCCTACAGTGCTGTCAGAGCTTTATCATTTCCAGACATAGCCTTTTTCTACAGTATTATCATGACTAAAACTTCTTTCTCACGTTGCATAACTGAAAACTGCTGTACCCTTGGTGGATGGTCTCAAGTGCAGATAAGAAGTGTGACTTCAGACTCCTGTCCTGGACTCACTGTCCCTTATTATATCTCATGCTTGCTAACAGTAAAAACTTGAATGTTATTTACTTTATTCTCTTCCTTCTCAGCAGTAACCAGATGACAACTAACTTATATTTTACTGTGGTAAAATGCAGACTGCATGAATTAGTGTGTGTTTGTATGTGTAGATTTGCCAAGAAAATATTCATAATTCCTATGGTTACACAATGCATTTTCTTTCTCATACAGCTTTGGTGGTTGTTTTAAGTAACACTACAGTCAGAAAGCAAATTTTCTAGCTTGGAGAAGGTACTAGGTCCTGTTAGTGCATTATTAATTCTAATACATTTTTTAAGACTTCTCCAGTCCCTGTTTGAATTAACTTTGAATACCAAAGATACATCTGCTGATATGAAAATTGAGGTGGCAATAATCTTATCACATTCTTATTTTGTGTAATAAAATAAATGCCTTTCCAAAGTTCTTTGCTATTAGCAAGGCTCAGGCATCCTTTCTGCTTATAGTAACATTGGTACTGCAAAAATTAAATAACGTTACTACCCACAGAGTGGCTAAATACGTGACTGAATGATAAAAACATGACACTTAGGCAAGAACTTTAAATATAAATATATAATACACATAAAATATATCTATATATAGTTATATGTATATCTATATATGTATTGTTAATGTGTGTGCAGTTTCAGGCAGGTTATCAATTAGTTATTTTTAACAGGCATGATTCATAACCCTTTGAAGTTACTGTTAGTTGATTAGTGCTAGTGTCAAACCTTAGATCTGTCTTTCAATTTGGGTATGTGATCATGGAGTTATCTTGTATAAGTAAATGGGTATGGGGCAAACCTCCACATCAGGAGGTGCTACTGTGTTTTTATGTTGGAAATGTGCAGGTGCTTTCCGTTTTGCAGTTGGTTAAGATTCACAGAAGTTTATTCAGTTATATGTGTACTTGTGTAGTCAGTGTTGAGGCATTAATGAAATGAGTGAAACCATAATGGAACACTGGCTGTTAATAACACACACCTATGTGTGCGTGTGTGGGTGTATGTATGTGTGTATGCATGTATGTGTGTGTGTGTGTGTGTATATATATATATATATATATATATATATATATATATATATATATATATATATATATATATATATATAAATGTGTGTGTGTGCTTCACAGAAGGGGGCACCATAGATGTGACATAAGAACCAGGGGTTACAGTAAGTATTTGAATTTACTGTTGATGGTCCATCTGAAAACATTATGCTCTGAAATGGCAAGTTATATCTCACAAGGTAAGAGCCTAGTGAAAGGATTTGAAAGAATGCAATAAAACTGGTGACAGTAGATTGGAAGAGAAGTGCAGAAGTACTAGCGCTCCTACCACTTACATGCGTGCACGCACACACACACACACACACACACACACACACACACACAGTGCCAGCCACAAAGGTACCATAGAAATGACAGCTGTAAGATATTTTGTAAGACTACAAATTCTGCTTCCAGCATACCAGGGCAGAACAAAAGTGTACATCTCTAAGATGTGTGCAACTGTCACCACATTGTGAGAAATACTGCTAAATATACTGTGTGAATTATAAAGACTACCTTAAAACCTTGCTGTAAATTAAGACACCTTGGGTATTGCTGGAGTTACTGGGTGGGGCAAAATGGGAATCCTGTCTCAGATGTCAATAAACTGAAATACACAATATACCGGATAGCAAAGGAGTTAAATAGGAATTGTAGTAAGTATACAATATACTGGATATCAAAGGAATTAAATAGGAACTGTAGTAAATACACAATATACTGGATATCAAAGGAATTAAATAGGAATTGTAGTTACCTGCAGAATGAGACAGAAGCAAACACAGCAGAGTTGAGGAATACAGGATTAAAGCAAACGTAATACTGGTCCCTGTAGGAGGATGGGATAATGTAAATAGCAGGTTTATTTTTAAGGTCCCCTAATATAACAGAAATATGAAAAGAATACATCATTTTAAAAATGCAAACCAAGGAGAGAGAGAGGAGTGTTGTAGCAGTGACATGAATATATGCAACATGAACTGTAACACCTTTGCTACAGAAACATTTAGAAGAAAATTAATATTTGATTATCCCCACTGATTAAGATTGAAACAATTAGCAATATAATTCACACAAAATGATTATTTCTAGAGTGGTTATCTTATAAGGAGAACATTTCAGAACTAGGTATTGACGGTAATCCAGCCATCCCTCTTCTATACTCACTTTCTTTTAGTTCAGGGTCTTGCTGGACTGATCCTGGCAAACAGTGACTGCAAAGAAAAAGCCAGCCCATATGGGTGTCCAGTCCATCATATGCTGCTATTTCTTTGTGGTTCACAATTTATTTATTTATTTGATATCCAGATGAAAAGGCTAAGCCATAAGATAGCTTCCATGCATGATCAAGGCACTGCAGACATTGCACTTATATATTTTAACATGGTATGCCTTCAATTAAAAATGAATAAAAGAAATTGGGCAGCATATTTAAGCCACACATGTACTGTTGTATGCTTTAATAAAAATTAAGAAATGCTGCTGATGTGATTTTAAAATAAATATGAGATAAGTTTTGCAATCTCAGATCTGGTTCAGTAGAATCTCAGACTTGGCAAGTTGGTTGCTGGAGGAAAGACATAAGATGCAAAAGGGACTACAAAACTACATATATAAATATCTGCCTACATCACAGTGGGAGAGAAATAAGGAAGCATTTAGTTGTCTGCCAGATTGTGTGATAATATTCATAACTGCTGCAAAATGGATGAAGAGAGATTAAAACCCATTTATAAGAGAGACTGCTACAGTTAGATGGGGAAGTAGCTAATAGACTCTGAATGATAGCTGTAGCAGAATGTGTAAGGAGATTACAGTCCATCTGTGTTTCATAAGGTTCCAACTTGCTCACCGAATATAATTTGTTGGAACCTCAGCCCAGTGGGGGAAAAAAACATTTTACAGCACAAAATACCCTGAATCCCCATTGTAGGGGTGTGGGGAGAATCTGCTTGTGACAAGGAGATAATGCCAGCACAGCTAGCTGGAATTTAGTAAATAATTATATGTCATTGCTGAATATTGAAATGGTTTATACAAGATGCTTGTGTTTCAAATGTATTAAAACTGTATGTCATGTGTATATCAAACTGCTTGTACAGACATGTGTTGAAAAGGAATTTGCAGAGTGCTGTGTTTGAAATGTAACCACAGTGTGCCCCACTGGAAGAGAACATAAATGTACCTCACTGTCTGTGTGATTAAGCATTCAGAGGTAACAATTACTGGGACATTAAAGACTGAATCTGCAAAAGTACAAAATGTTGTTAGGGAGCAGATTAAAACATTTTATAGTTATAGTGTGAATGGTATGTGAAACATGGGAGGGATGCTGGCGGATTATTAAAGGGAAGATAAACTGCAAACAGGGAAACAAGAAAAGAATGATATAGAGTGGGTGCATCTGGTCATTTTTCATAAAAGATGGTGATGGGTAAAGACACATATGATACAGCTGGAATGATTCAGGTTGTACAGCTGATCCAAACATTTCCCTGCATAGATGGATACAAAACCCCTTTTGAAATTAAGTTAGATAACTCTATGAGGGTCATAAAGGTTTCAGCTAATCGCTGTAACAAAAAATAAGAGGAGCTGGTAAAATGACTTCAAGCATCTTGCACAAGTCTTTGTTAGACAAAATAAGGTCGTTCTCTTCCCAGGTTAGAGGAAGGAATGATTCTACTTCAAGAAAATGAGATTAAAAGGTCAACTGTATTTTAGCCTGATATCTACATTTGGATGTATATGTATATTTCTGAATATAGTTGGTTAATAAATAATGACATGCATTTCAGTTTCAGACTTCATATCATTCAGAAAATTCATTCTAACACAAATCCTTTTATTCTAGCAACTTTCAAATGTGTCCCTAGTTGTGGGCCTTTATCCCTAACATTATAACAGACTTTGTCCAGATTTCTTGTGTTAACAGATTGAGAGGTATGGTGTGTCTGTATGTATGTATAAGAAGGAGGAAGCATACCCCTCACCTGTCCAGGTTTTGGAGAATGTCCAGATTTTTGCCCCATATTCCTCCTAAAAGCATTGAAGTTGCTAAATAATGACAGACATTTGTGTTTTAGATGTCATATCCTTTAGAAAAATGCATACTAACATAAATCCTGTTATTCTAGCAATGTTCTAAGTTCATGAGAGCAATATTTATAATCTGCTCCTATTTATTTTAGGCTTTGTCCAGATTTCTTGCACTTAGAGGTTGAGGTGTGTGTTAGAGAGAGTGAAATGTCCAAGAGTTAGCAGGTGGAATTTATTTTCAAGTGCATTTTCAAGGAATTGTGAGCTTCAAGGGAAGAGAGTTTTACTGCTGCTCATGCTAAGCCTGCTTCAAATGTGCAACTGTTTTGTTTAGTAAATGGTGTCACTATTGTGGTATAGAAATTTTAAAGCAGCACAGCAGGTAGCATACTTGCATCTTGATACAGAGAGCTATAGGTTCTACTCCATAACATGTAGATTTGTATTTTAAGGTGTATGTCCTCCTTTGGATGAGATGCCTAATAACTATGAACTTGTTTTTAGCTTGCCACCCATTCCCTATTGCAATATACCAGCTTACCATTTTTTTTAATATAACTTAGGCAATTTATTCTTCAAGGGAAGCAGGCATTGAATTTGTAGATGAAACACTGAAATATGAAGTTGTTTTCTAGCAACAACTCCTTCACTGGTTTCAGATCTCAATGTGGAATTATTCAGATGAGTTTTACTTCTGCAAAGATTCTGCATATTAATTGATATTGGTTGATTGTACGACAGAAGTTTGAGTAGAGTGGCCCTTTATGGTTGAAATGTTCTGAATTGGGCAGGTTGTCATTATTGGTTCATATGATTTGCTTCATTGCTTAAAGGAAAAATGTTCAGAACTATAAATTTAAAACACACACTAACAAGTGGTGCTGTATTATACAAGGGATATAATTCAATTATTATATAGTATAATTAATACAGTCAGGAAGGTGAATCAAATAACTTTTGCATGGTTCTAAAATGTGTGCAAAGAGCCTATGATTTGAAAACAGCCCAAAGGTAAACTTACCCTGCCACTGGCCAGATGCATTTTCTTTGAATGCAGGTTTCAATGTTGTTTCGGTGAATGTGGGTTTCCAAGGTAGAAGTTTTAATGCTAAGCCTCTTTTCATTGTAAGACTGTTGCTTTGTTTAGGTTTAGTAAATGTCTATCAGTGTTTGTGCTATATAATTTTAAATAAAAGTTGTAAATGAAATCCAAATATCTGTAATCATTGTATAAGTAAAGCATAAAACAGTATGCACACTGAAAGATTTGAACAGTGTCTATGACAAATGGGGAAAAATAGCCAAGTAATGGGACACTGCAATGGCTGCGGGGGTGGGGGTAGGGCCATGTGGGCGGGACAGCAGAGGGGGTGGGGCTGTGTGGGCAGGGCTTGGGTTTGCACCTCTGGGCCTGCATCCCTTGATCCCAGGTTGCCTTATCAATAAATTAAAATGACCTATCAGGCACATTTACATCTCTACTTAACCACAGCCTCCAGACAGGCTATTTTCTGACAGAATGTTGAACAGAATGTTAGACAGCAATAGTCATCTGTCTGAACAAGGTGGGACCATTACCCAAAACAGGGAACTATAAACCAATAAGCCTGACTAGCTTCATCTGCATTTCAATGGAAAGAGTCATCAAGGACCTTATCAGCAAAAACATAGTAATCTCTTGACTATGTAGCCAACCCATTTTTGATTCATTAAGGTTAGATCATGTATATTAAATCTAGCTGAATTATTTGAGAAGTTCACCAAGGCAATGGATGAGGGAATGAAAGTGCATCCTGCATAACTTGACCTGGCCAAGGCATTTGACACAATTCCATACTTGGGTATTTTAGAGAAACTGTCTCAACTGGCCATAAGCCACTACATTACCAAGTGGATAGCCCAATGGATCACCAGCAGGACATATACTGTCAAAGTGTTTGAATTCACCTCTAACAACTGGCCAGTAACCAGTACAGTACCACAGGAATCTGTTCTAGACCCTTTCCTGTTTGATATTTAATTCACAGAAGTCAAAGCAACCTTAGCCTATTCCCAACCAGCTTTGTGGATGACTGAAAATTATGGACAATCCTTGATTCCAGTAACAGTACTGATATACTGCAGAAAGTATTAACACACACAAATCATTGGTGCCGGAGCCATTGAGACACACTAAATGTCCAGAAAAGCATACATATTCCCTTTTGTAAAGCAAATCCCCAACCTAATTGCAATATAGATAGCACACCCCAATAAGGAGACACAGAGGGATGTGGTCTGGGTACTCAGGTAGACAGTAATTTTGAGTTTGACCACCATGTGCCTACAGTGGTGACAAATTCCTTTTCTGTGGCACAATTCATAAGTATGGGCATGTCATCCAGATCAAAGGTTGTTATAATTCCATTATACTCAGCCGTCATCACAACAATAATTGAAAACAATGCACCCTCTTGCATGTAAATCACCTAACAAAAAGATTTTGCACAAGAAAGATTCATGGTGTTAAAGACAAGTTCTATATGGAAAGTCTGAAACCCATATCACTGTATCTGCAGCTAAGACTACTAATTACCAATTTGTGTCTGATCTGTATGGCAGTCTACAATCTGGCCCTGATAGAAATATTATACATTGGTAAAGCAAACAGCATGAGGGTCACTCATTCCAAAGATGCTAACCTGGCCTCTGACACAGTAAATCATTGAATAAACTGATACACAGATGCACATAGGTCACTGCAAGTGCACACCATCATTTGTTTTATAAAACAAATAAGCACTTTTGTCTTGACTATCATAAAAGGCTTCATCAGATGTTGCAAGGTAACAAACACAGGAAATTTAACAATCACACGACTTCCTGAAGTTCATTTCTTAAAGTAATATTATGTTAATACCATTCATAAAAAAATCAGCACGACAATTTGCAAACTGAATAAGTACTCAAATTCAAACATAAAATCATGTAATGAAAAGATAGTAAAACCCATTCTTAAATTATAGTCTCATTGCTTTTAGTTTTAATAAACAGGTGATAGAAGAAACTTCATTGAGCCCTGGGGTACTGCCTGCCAGTAGGGTATTTCCATATGCTAAGCCCCTTAGTCCAATGGGTGCTCTGTTATTACATTACTACCTTTTCATGTGCCAGGTATCTGTACAAACTCCAATTTCTGTGATAATTGTTGGACTAACGAAGTTAAATTACCAACTGACCATTGCAATTCTTCAAATTCCAACTCAGGAAACGGTGGTTGAGAACTGCTAGGACCTCTCACAATCATACTGTGCAAAAAAACAAATGGACAATATGGACTATGTGGATAGAATGTATAACATCTTTTTTGATGACACTTACAGCCAAGTCTCAAAAAATGACTTAAACATTGCATACGGAAATATTCATATGGTGGTGCATGATATGTTGATGCAAGAACAAATTAATCTTGACAAATTCAGCTATCTGAATATGAAAGGCCCCATGGTGCCAACTATATTCTGGGCACCTAAAACACATAAGGACAGATGAAATCAAGAAATGCGACCTATCATGGGTACTAGGTGTTCCATTATTTCCCCTATGACCAAATATCTGAACTGCCATTTAAAACGAACAGTACAGAAGGTTGCACACTTGTGTAAAGACTCTTGGGACTTTCTAAAAAAATGCAATAATTTGAGTTTTGATGGTGCTCTATTTTTTTTTAACTATTGATGTCAAGGATTTGTTTACAGAAATTCCGCAATCCACCGGGGTGCAATGGTTTACAGAATTTCTTAGTAACAGTACTGCGCTGTCTCAAGAGAGAATTAATTTATTTACTACACTGCTAGCCTTGGTGCAACATAATGATTATGCCTATTTTGAAAATAAATATTTTGTTCAGGAAAAAAGGTATGGCTATGAAATCTGCTTGTGGGTCTTTATACATTAATGTAGTCATGGTAGAGTTGGAAAGGAGGTTCATCGTCAATAGTGAATTCAAAAGTTCATTTTATTTTATTTTATTTTATTTTACATTTGTTAACCGGGCTGGTCTAACTGGATATATTTCCATTTTCAGTAGAGGCCAATACAACAAAAACTAACAAATCTATAAGATATAAGCCATAAGTTACCATAATTTCATCATTGGAATAAATTAGCAACACAAAGTACAGAATAGAAAGATATGTATTGCGAAAGAGCCAAGGAACTTTTTTTAGAGCAGGAGCAGGAAGTGGTATCCAGTGGTTTAAGGTGAACTTTTAGTTTATTCCAGTGTTTCCCAATGGCATTGGAGAAAAGGGAATCACCAGCAAGGTTATTAGATTTAGTTGAGGTAACGGTTGGTAAAAGGCTCTTTGGACTTAAGTTGTTGCAGATTCTGACAATGGTTCTAAATAAATTTTTCCAGTAACAAATCTAGCTATGTTGTTGTAAATGGTATTGTTGATATGAAGGTACAATGGAGAAAATGGATTTAGAATAAGTGTGGAGTCATCAGCATATTGAAGACATTATTGTTGCGATTATTGTTAATAATATCTGTGGGTCTATAGTTAGAATGTATGATGTAAGAGATTTTCCATACATCAGGGATGGATTCTTCATTTATGGTCCTATTAATGAGAATTGATATGGGATAAGCTATTTCAGAGGCTGCCAGGGGGTACAAGGTTTAAGTTTGAGAATGCATCTCTGTATAAAGGTAGTGGAGATGGGTTGAAGCCTAAAGGTTGGTAGTTTGGAGGATGTCTATCCGAGGTACCTGAATGGCATCTATAGCATAGAAGGATAACATTAATAAGACTCCTGTTTTCCTAGATTACATTAATAGCACCATGTATTTTTTTTTAAATTTACTCATGATGTAGGAGAGAATAGTATTTCTTACCTAGACATCATAGTGATAAAAGATAATATCAACAGAAAAATTATTTCTAGAATATACAGGAACCCACCTATTCTAATTCTTTTCTGCACTTCACTAATTCACACCCCACCAAGCAAAAGAAGGTGGTAGTAAAGGGGCAGGTCATGCATGTAACATGGATGGTAACCCTGCATAATGACTTCATAAAATAATGTGAGTGTGTTCCTTAAGCAAGGGTACCCTGAAGCCTTTATCAATAATTCTTTTTATGAAATAATTTTGACACTCCCATCTTAATGGAAGATAAAGCTAACACACAAACTATGGCTATTACACGTGAGACTTCTGGGTCCCTGAAGGCTGGGTCTAAGCCTAACTATAAATGTGGTTTTATTACTACTTTTCTTTGAACCATGAACAAATTAGTTGGGCATTAAACAAAAAATGGTCCATAATGAACCACAGTTGGGCCATAATAGAAAAACTGGGTGATAGGCCACTTACCATATATAAAACAAGGCTTAACCTTCAAAAATATTTTTGAATCCCGAAAAGGAAAGAGAGAAATTACATTAGTTATGGAATGTACAAATGTGGTAGCTGTAATTACTGCAAGAATATACTTTGCTGTGGTCATTTCATAGTTGAAAATCAATGGATCAAAGTGAAAGGATGATATAACTGTTTAAGGTGTTGTTTATTTTGTCCTGTGCCAGAGCTGCTGTGGATTCTATGTAGACAAAACTGAGCATACATTAAAAGAAAGAATATTTGAACACCATTATGAGATTAGGAAGAAAAATAAATGTCTTATCTAAACATAGTATCAACTGCCCAGATCATGAATTTAAATTTGTGGCACAAGAACAATTAAATATGAACCCGGGGGGGGGGGGGGGTGGACCATGAGGTCAGGTCTGCTATTAGAAAAGAAAGAGCTGTAATGGCAGTTACAGCTTAATGCAGGTAGTACCCCAGGGATCAAAGTAGTTTCATCTCTCACCTGTTTATTAAAACTAAAAGCTTATAGGCAATGAAGCTATAATTTCAGAAAATGTTTTACTATCTCTTCAATACATGATTTTGTGTTTGAATTTTTAATGCTTATCTTGTTTGGAAATTGTCATGCTGTTTTTTTATGAATGGTTTTAACATAATATCACAGAGTCACTTTAAGAAATGAACTTCAGGAAGTCATGTGATTGTTCACTAGTTTTAAATTTCCTGTGTTTGATACTCTGCAACATTTGATGAAGTCTTTTATGATAGTCAAGACGAAAACGCTTATGTGTTTTATAAAAAAAACATAGTGTATTCTTGCAGTGACCTACGTGCATCCGTGTATCATTTTATTCATTGGTTTGTTCTTTATTTCAACTGTTTTGTCACATAATAAATCATGTTAGAGAGATGAAAGCATTTCTCAGACACTATTCCATCTCTGGAACAAGCTTCCCATTCGCATAAAGCAAAGACCATTCCTGACCGTATTCAAATGCAACTTACATCAATGGATGATTAATGGTAATTGTACTCCTGGTGTTGCACCCATGTTTTTCATGGATAGAGGCAGTCGCTTTTAGATAACATAGCACATGCTCATAATTTTGTGAAGTTTGTTCATATACCTATTTAAAATTGTGAAACTCATGTTGAATATGTCTAGGCATTCATGTCATCTTGGAACATTAGACTAGCCCTCTCCTATTAGCCTATGAAGTCCAATTGTAACCTAGGCCAAGCTATAATGTGACTGTACAGTATTAGCTCTTGATAGTTTGCATGAACACATATGGGTGAATGCATGTCAGAATTTCATGCCAGTATAACATTTTCACTGCGATATGTCAGGGGGATAGTGATTGTGTGGCACATGTCTTGAGGTGTGACATGTGCTTATAAAGTGTGCTCCATGCATTGTTTCATACGTGAACAAAATATCACAGTGACCACTTCTTGTTCATTGATGCTAGACTTTGCACTGCTGTACTTTCTGTATACATGGGCATAGTTGATGTATTGTCATCGGTCTGACATAGTGCTGTACCGTTATTATAACACACCCTTTTTTAATTCACTCATCAATTGCAGATGCTTCGGACAGTATCCATTTCTATTACCTTTGGCAGATGCATGCATGCAATACACAGCTGTGTGTTGGGAATCCACTCACAATAGTGTCTTGTTCGTAAGTGCTGTTATCCTTATATTTGATTCCTATGTCAGTCAGGTATGCTTCAGTCAAGTGTATTACATCTGGCACAGTGAGCTTGCACACATGTTGCTGTCCAGAACTATTCTTTGGTATGCATACCTATTAGGAATTGACAGTACAGACTTCCCTTCAAGGTATTGTACAAGATGCATGAATGATAACGTCTTTCTGTGTTGCACATAGAAAATACAGAGATCATTGACAACATTGATGGCATGGATTTAATTTTTGCATGTGTGGCTTATGGCTAATGTGTCATGCAAACCTTTCAAATGGCCAGGATTGCTCCTGAATTCAACTCCAGGTTTAACACTGCCCCACTTAACCCCTCCAAAGACAATTTATTTTTGGAGAAAGGGTGATGAATTCCCTTTATAGAATACTGGCAATCATTATAGCTGTCAACATCTGTTACTGCAGAACATGCACAATAACTTAAATTCATATATACTGACAATGTCACAGATTAATGTTGTTAATATTTCAAAATTGTTTCTCATTGTGCCTGCTTCTATCAACAGTTGTCCATGAGTCTGTTGCTATGTCCACATGATTAGTTGTGAGGTTTGCTGACATTTCAATCATATTCACACAAGTCATTTTGCAGATCTTCACAATATGCACATAGCCCCTGCTGTATATACCATCTTTGCTAAATCTCCTCTCCAGTGAGATGTCAGTAATGTTTATATCACAACAATTCACCTCCATTGAAATGTAACCTTGTATGACAGTCACATGTATACTATCATGTGTGATGATATACATATAGTTGCACAGGAGGTGTAAACAGCAGTATGTACTGAGCTGTCTACATATGTGCTTAATGTTATGCTACGGACTTGTTTCGGAAGTGTACATACATTGACATATCCTATCTTGGGTACATTACCATATTTTATATGTTCACTTCCTCTTTCTTCATTCCTATAATTCATGTCTGTGTCCATTTTAATTAGCACACCTTCCCTGCCTAGTATATTTCCACGAAGTCAACACATATTCAAGAACAGATGGAATATTTTTAAAGAGTAATATGGATATATTTAGTAGTTTGCAGAACAACAACTATTTGTATATAAGGTAGGGAAACATCTGAAAAGCAGTTGGATTTAAGCCATAGGGATGGCACAAACACGGAAACAAAGAAATACAAGGCTTCTGCGCAATATCCTTATACTGTTACAGGACACAGTTTATTATTAACTAATACAACTATGGATAAAGTGTATTTTCAAAAAGGTACTTGTGCCACTAACAGAGTAGTCTATTTGGCTAAAAATGACACTTGTCCTGCATTTTACATGTGTACGATAGAACATGATCTCAAAAACAGAACATATAAGCACTTATATAATATTATAATCAAAAATATCAAAAATGCATTATGCAAACATTCACTGGATTGTATAAAATTTTGGAAGTTTTTATTTAGTATTTTGGACATAGCAGAATTGAATCCAGGGGGCTGTGCATGGAAACCTGCTTAGAGTATAACTATATTTGCAAAATTGGATGTCATCCATAATACAGGTATTAATGAATGCATTTCTGTACAGCCAGTGTTGAATTTAAGGGCAGCTAAATCATAGGGGTTGTTTTTAGGAGTAGATATTTTAAAAGTCTGTGACTATTTAGGTTTTTATGGGCTACTTCCTTAATGTATCTATTACATGTATTTACCTTATGTATTTATTACAAATTTTCAAGAGTTTTATATAGAAAAAAATATTTTTGCAATATTTTAATTTTTCAATATTTAATTAATTAATTTTATTAACTATGCAACAATTATACAATAATTTATTAAAATATGATTAATGATTGCACAATTGTTTTCATCATTCATGGAGATTTGGAACATGAGTTTTTAAACACGTTTTGAATAAGTTTCAATTGTTCTGATGAAGTCCTATCTTATTCCTGGTATTATTGGTGTATTCCATTTATTTTGGATCATTGGTTTATTTCATTTGTTGTGGAATGGTCCCTGGCCCTCTCTCTACACTGCATGCTTTTTGGTTTACTTGTTGATTTACGTGCAAGTACACCTCTGAGTTTGTTTTTTGGTTGCTAAATTACTTTTGCAGTTGTCACATTACATAATACCTTTCAATGTAAGGAAGGGACATGTAATAATGCTAAAAGTTTTCCTATTAGTAGTTTGAATGTGGAAAGGATTCAGAGATATGCAGAGGTTACCCAAGGGATAACAGTCAGTTGTCCAAAGAAGCAATAGACAATGAAGTCATTTGTTACAGAAACTTCATCTAATTTCTTGTTGCTTCACCTATTTTTTTTGTGCTAACAGTGTGGTAGAGACTTTGGGTTCTCTCTCTAAACAGATGGATGACTTTGAAAATAAACTTTTAAAGTTCAAAACACTTCTGCTGGAAAACTAGTTCTTTAAATAATCCATCAAATATTGTACACATAGGCTTAAGTTTTATTTTTTTTTAATTTCTGAATAGGACCAACATAGGGTCCCTATTACACAGTGAGCAACTGACAATTGACAGACATGGTGACAAATATTTTGAAATTTTCATTAAATACAATAACTTATTGCTGTACAAACTGAGGGCTGAGCTGAAGAAATTAAATAAATCAAGTCAATCAGATTTCTTGTTTCACTCTTAAAAGTCTAATTTTGATTATATTTTTACTAAAATCAATAGTAAAAATGAGCTTAACAAAAAGTGGAAAAAAAAAAAACAACAATATGCTGAAAAGAATGCTTATCCTATCACTCATGGCAAGCGGACAGGGGGCTATAGTCACACAGTTCCTTACATATGAATGGACAACAATGAAAAAATGCCCTCTAATTATCAGCATAGCCAGGAAGCTACAAATTAGAATAAGAGGTACAAGTCATGAGATACTTTGGATGAATTCAACAAGAGGGTCAATGAAGACACTGTTTGTCAGAGAATGTTCCATTGAGGAGCTCTCAGGGACTGGTGAACCAAAACCAAAATCAGTGGGTAAACAATCACTGACGCTTTTCAAATCAGTATTGGACATACATGATACTGTTGGGGAAAATGTAACCTTGGGCATATATGATGCTGCTCAGAGTGGTAAGAATGATCAGGAAATGTGAGTTTAGAATTTTAGTAACATTGTAGTCAAAGAAGTATATAAAAGTTTGTTTTGAAAAGGATATACATTTCAGCCTGCAAATCCGGCAAATGTGGCAAAGGTTTTAAAGGAATTAACAGTCGTTATTCATACACTAAATTTTTCTTTGATGTTTGACAACAAGGAAGGTTCTGTTAAAGACATTAAGTGTATATAATCCACCCTTATTATCTATTCTTACATTGTCTGAAAAAACGGTTGAAATAGATATCTGTAGTTTATTGAGAACCAAACCAAACAATAGATTTTATAACTTAACATCAGCAAATTGCAGAAGTGCAGGTATTCAAAGATCTTTCATCTAATAACAATTTATGGGTACAGAAACTGGATAAAAGGTGGAGTTGTTTTGATGAGCTCCACTTTGTATTGTTTTAAAATGCTTAAAATGTTGCATGATGATCAATGTTATGAACTAGTTTTTAAAAATGAAATCAATTTAACTTATGACAAAGTTAACATTTTTTGGATGGGTTAAGAATAACTGGGTATCTTTCTGATACAGTATCCACATTTCTTAATGTAGAGCATCCAATAATTCCTTGTATTTTTGGTATTCTCAAAATTCACAAGGATGTTAATGACCCGACTTTAAGACCAATCATTTCAGCTTCAGGGCAGTAAAACTAACTCATTAATGATTTTTGTAGATCATATACTCAAAGGTGCATTGGATTACCTTCCTCATGTACTGCAGGATTCATGGTATATATTAGATCAATTGAGAACTAAGCAGTTTAACAAGGAGGCTCTTAGTGATACTGCATATCAAGACTTTATTCACAGTTATAGGTTCATAGGTAGGTACTAGGCTATTGGCCCTAGGGCCTATATAAGCCTAGCCAAACGGTACCCTGGCTTTTGCCACCCAAGAAAATTATTTTCCTGTGACCCTGTCAAGCAGAGCCACAGAAGTGATCCCCGGGGTGAATTTTCTATCTCCCATCTAATCATCAAGAATTTTCTTGAAGAGTGCTAATGAGGAGCCTTGTTTGATATAGATAGGTAGTTTGTTCCAGAGTATGGGAAGTCTCTGAGACAGGAATCTATCCCTCCAGCATGTTCTGTTTATTATGTTGACAAGGTTTAGGTGCCTAGAGCATGTAGCTCGGAGGGATTGGGATTTCTTTATGTGCAGCATGTCCAACAGCTCTGGGTTTGACATAGCTTTGTATGTTAGCAAAGATCGCCTCTGAGTAGGCGATATGTGACAGAGTAAAGCTGGAGTTTTTTGAGACGGTCTGCTTAGGGAATCTGTTTGAGGCTGGTAATCCTCTTTGTGAGGTATTTCTGTGGCCTTTCCAGTTGTTGGAGATGTCTTGTGAGGTACATACCAAAAGGGGCGTTGTACTCTATAATGGGTCTAATGAGTAATGAGTAGAGAGGAACAATGACCTTTTTTTCCCGGATGAGAAACCATTTGTGATGAGGTGTGCCACATAGAAGGATTTCCTGACTACTGTGGCGATGTGATTATCAAAGGAGAAACTACTGTCCACCTGTGTCCCAAGGTCTCTTATCATACTTTCGGTATTAAGTAGACTACATCCTATGTGGTAGTTCATGGGTACAGAGTTTTTACCAAAAGGGATGACAATGCACTTTTTGGCATTGAGCTTGAGGCCATGGCTTTGACACCAGGCATCTGTCTCAGTGAGACCCTTTTGTAGGATGTCCACATCATTAGGAGTTTTGATTATGGCTCTTAGTTTGCAGTCATCTGTGAACTTTGTTAGCCAAAGACCTTCTGTGTTAGCCAGTACTTCAGAGAAGTAGATACCAAACAGGAGAGGACCTAGGACTGAACCCTGTGGTACTACACTTGTCACTGGTCTGCATTTGGATTTAGAGTCTGCTACTTTCACAGTGTGGGTTCTGTCAGTGAGCCAATTGTCAAACCATCTTGTGACATAGGGATTTGTACCTAATTTAGTGAGTTTATCTATAATTCCAGAGAGGAGGAGGGTATAGAAAGCCTTGGCAAGATCTAGATAGGCTGTGTGAACCACTATACCCTCATCAACGGCTTTGGTGACCACTTCAAAGAAGGCTATCAGGTTTAGGAGACATGATCTACCTTTTACAAACCCAAACTGGGTAAGGTCCAGAGTTTGGAGATTACCAATGTCATTGTTTATATGTTCCATGATGATACGTTCCATAGCCTTGCAGACCATTTTATTTTTTTTTTTTTTTTTTGTTGACGAAAATGTCTGAACTGTAGGTTCCACAGAGCCTGTTTTCAGCGGAGGCCCGGGGAGAAATGCTCCAGATGCATGTCTTCGGACCATGCTCGTCAGGCTAATGGGGCAGTAGTTCCCGAGGTAGTTCCTGAGGTGGCTCCTCCTTTGTGGATTGGGATAACCTTTGCTGTGCGCCATTCAGTGGGTGCAAAGCCTGAGGTGAGGCTATGATTGAACATTGTACTTAGGTGGGGTGCCAGTTTGTTCTGTAGTTCATGTAGAATGCAGCCTGGGATGTTGTCAGGTCCCATGGATGCTGTGTTCTTGGCTTTGGAGAGTATGTTTTTTACCTATGCAGCCATAATTACAGAATCTTTACATTCTTCCAGTGTAGAGATGGGCCCTTTAGGGGATGAGAGAGAGGCAAAGTTAGCACTGAACCTATCTGCCAGGATGTTGGCAATATCAGTTGGTTCTGTATATTTAGTGCCATTGTGCTGTAACTCAGAGCAGATCTGAGTGTTGCCATTGAGATTCTTGACATAGCTATAGAATGCTTTGTGGTTGTCTTTAGAATCAGTGGCGATTTTTTTTTTGTAACTAGCTTTGGAGGATTTTATGAGGGATTTCAGCTTCTTACTGAGGCTAACCACGGAGTTCCTCCAATCATGGGATTTTTTTTTTGCAACAGTTTCTTTCTTCTGTTGTAGAGTTTGTTTATAGCAGAGGACCACCAGACTGGCTTCCTTTTTTTGCAGGATAGCATTTTGGTTCTGTTAGGGATTGTACAATCCATGCACTTGTGTAAGTGCTTATAAAGTGCAATTGTATAGGATTCAGCAGTCATACGTCTATTGTCCATCAACATGGGTGTTGCGAAGTTTGCCACTTCTGTGTTAAGAAGCGTGAAGTTGGCTTTGGAGAAATTTTTTACAGTGGTTTCCCTAATGGGGGTGGGGGTAGGATGTGGAGGTCTAGGGTGATTTGCTTTTGGTTGGATCTGACCAACAAGTTGATCTTTGGTGTGGAACACCAGTTGCCCATGTTGGCAATGACCAGGTCTAGGATATTGCTGCTCCTGGTGGGGGTATGGAAACGCTGATCCAAGGCGTTGGAATTTATGAATTCCAGAAAACGTTGAGCACAAGATTTGGTACATGATTAGTTTTCCCAGTTAATGGTGGGGTAGTTGAAATCGCCCATTATTAGGGTGTTAGGTTGTGCCCTAATATTTAACAGTGTATCAAGAAATGAGGAGTGGGAATCCTGGGGCATGGTGGGGGATCTGTAGCAAGCTACAATTTGGATTGTGGTCTTGCCCAGTGTTAATTGCACTTGGATAATCTCAGATGCATTATGCTGAGCAACTAGCCTGGAGGTGTGGATATCCTTAATGAATATGGACACGCCTCCGCCTTTAGTGCTTCGGTCCAGGTTAGGTGGCCGAAAGGTGTGGTATGAATTATATAGCCTGGTAATGCAGGGGTGCTCTCTGGAAACTTGAACCCAGTCTCTGTCACTGCATAGATGTTGATGTTCTCCATTTTAAGTAGTGCCTTGAGTGAGTGCATTTTGAGGTTTAGACTTCTAGCATTAAGTAGCATTACCCTCAGATTTTGCTTGCTTGTACCTGTTACAGTGGTCAATTTGTCATGTGAATCTTGTCTAAAAAAGGCACTATAGTGGTGGCAAGAGCATTAGCCAGTATCCGGAATCCCAAGGGCGACAGGTGCAGGTCATCTCTGGCAGAGCATCGTGGTTTGTCGATCATGTCATCCCTGGCAGACAGATACTGGATCCCCTCAGAATGACACCAGAAACTTAGCCAATTGTTGACATCAATCATTTTGTCCTTGTACTGTGGTATCATTCTGGGTGATGGCAGGATGCTACTCAGGGCTTGGGTCATACCTGCTTGGGCTACAACATCGGACAGCTCCTCCATGGCTCTTTTCATGTAGTCCAGGGTGGTATGTCTCACGTCATTCACACCAACATGGACAATGGCAGAGTCATATCTGTACTTGTTGTGGAGTGACCTGAGTAATGCATGATGTGGCAGATCCTGGCACCTGACAGGCAGCTGACAGTAACTTTCTCCTTGTTTAGCCTAGTGAGTGGAACATCAGCATGCCTGACTATAGAGTCACCTATGACTAGAGTGTCGGGTACATTGTTATGCCTTATGGGCTGTGGTTGAGTGGCACACTGAGTTTGTGGGCTTTGTGTCATTTGGGTTGTGTTGGGGGGGGTGGAGGTTGCTTGTGTTTCTGCTATGGAGGTCCCTGTTGCTTGGGTAGATTTTTTTGAGAGCCTCCACGAATGTACGTGTGTGTTTTGTGTTTCTATGTGTGTGTTTTGGTGGTGTAGGTTTTGAGGAACTATGTGAAGAGTGTGGTGTGGTGCAAGTGTTTACCTTCTCCTCTTGACTGTCTAGTCCAGTCTTGGGTGACGAGAGCTTTGCATCCAGTTTCGCTATATAAGTGCATTGCTCACAGGTTGTAGTGTTGGGTGGTAGGAGGAGAGGGTTGTCTGTGTACATGAGGCAATTGCTGCATTGCCCCAAGATGCCCACATTCATCAGGTAGACAGGAGAGAATACCGGAAGCTGACCCTTAGACATGCCTGCATAAGTGCTTATTTATTAAGTACTAAAAACTGTGTTCCTCTAAACAAGTGTGGAAAATTGAGTGCTGTAGTAATTTGTAGCTTATTTAGTGCTTACAATGAGTTCTAAACAAGTGCAAAACTCAAAGAAACAGATTTGAGTCCTGAAACTAGAAAACTGGCTAGTTCTAAGAAACAAAATTAAGCTAGAAGGCTTCCCTCCAACACAGAAAGGCTTGAGGGCTCAGAAGCTTACAAACAGTCCTGGAGACAGCAAATCTGTATCTGGACTAGACGACTTACAGGAAAGGCAGGAAACAAGCTTAGAAAATAATTGTATTTATTTATTTGTTTTTGTAAAGTGGAAAGGGGAAAGGAGGAGCAGAAGCTAACTGGGATGGCCTTCTCAAATGTTCTCCCTGGATTAGGTTGAATGAGGTAATGACACTAGACTGGGAGGAGTGTCCCAGATAAAATTTACAGTAGGGGTGGGCAACTGCAAAGCCACCAAGTATAACAACAGGATACCAATAGAGGGAGGGTGGGAAACAAAAATCAGAACAAACAAACCCAACCAGATGCTTAGCAATTGTAGAAAATTCTAGTTAATACCTCACACAGAGTGAGTAAAATAAAAGTGCTATAAATAACTCAGAAATAAGCAAAAACAGGATGCTTAATGTTATATATCACAGATTAGTTAGCTCAGAGCCCTTCCTCCAACTTCCTCTGATTAGCTCAGTGTGAAATGGCAGAAACACTTACAAGTTAACTTCTTAAGTAACAAAGTTGAAACCTGAAACAACTTTAAAAAAAGCTTGAAAGAACCAATGAGGTGCTTACTCCAAGGCATAGTCCAGGCAACCCCAGTCAGCCAATGACCACAAACAATTCACTCTCACTGAAATGCTATACTGGCTTTGGCTAAGCTATGATGGCCTGGCCAGGCACACAACCTCTACTAACAAACAACTAGGACTAAAACACAAGCCTGAATATGGACAATGCTACACTACTAACACTACTTAGGTAGAAAAAAACTGCAGAAATGTTTAAACAGATAAAGGATCAAGGAGACTCTAGAGAATGCTTTTAAATGCAAACAAGTTATATGATACACTCCTAGCAGAAAATCAGAACAAACAAACCCAACCAGATGCTTAACAATTGTAGAAAATTCTACTTAATACCTTACACACAGTGAGTAAAATAAAAGTGCTATAAATAACTCAGAAATAAGCAAAAAACAGGATAACTAATGTTATATACCACAATACATTGGTTTACAATGGTTTTGGAACATATTGTTGGCAACGCACATCATATAGTATAAAAATATTGATCAGATTTGTGAATTCATGGAACTGTTACTGAAGAACAATTATTTTACTTTAGAAGGGGAATTTTTTTAATCAAAAATTGGCATAGCTACGGGGACTTCAGCAGCCCCCATACATGCCAATATAGTGTTATATTACTGGGAGAAGGTTTATATATATTGTGGTGAATATTTTAAATATGTTCAATTTTATGTTATATATTTGGATGATTTATTTTTAATATGGGATAGTGATATTAATATATTAATGTTTTCTTTCAGGATTAAGAAAAATCCAGAGATTTTTTTTTAATTTAAATATGAATACACACAAAATATGACTAGTTATTTATATAGTTATATTATTAGGAAGAATAGTATTGCTGGTTTTGAGTCCAATATATTTAGAAAAGTGACTTTTAGCAATGGGACAATTATTTGCTGAATTGGGAGTTGTATTTGCAACTTTTATTGGGAGCTGACATACCGCCAGGTATCAGTGATTATATATCTATCATAATGTGAGATGACTTTGTTGATATCTGAAAGGATTTTCATAGAAGAAAAAATGGTTATCGGACTTTTAAATAATGTATTTAATGTATGTGTTTTGCAACTTAAATGACGTCTATAATGGTGTTTTCCAAGTTGAGTAGAGTTATATATTTATTTTTCTGGTTGTGGTTTTACTTTGTTTTTGGACAGCACAGACATTTGTGATTGAATACTAATGGTGGGAGAGGTTTATGTACCCCTACTGGTCAGTGGGTGTCTACCATAAAGCCCAGCAGCCCTGGTTCAATACATTGCTGGCAGTCCAGTTGCCCGCTGTTGAGTGACAGTTGGATGTGAACCAATCATCATGCCAAAAATAAACTAAGGATTGCTACAATGAATTGTAAATTCATTAACAAGGCACATCTTGGAAGTGGATGACATGGTGGTAAAAAGGAGATTTGATATTCTGTGCATCCAGGTGAAAATGCAGAAAGGAAGTGCAGCAAAGTCACTTGAATCTGGATCTAGAGTCTACTACTCAAAGGGAGGACAGACTAGAAATTGTGCGGGAATTGTAGTGAAGGTATCTTGAAGACAGGGGTGTCATCACAATCAGTGACAGACTTATGGTAATCACACTCTAGTGTAAAGCTAGACATTGGCCTATGCCTCACAGCAGGACAGTGATGATGAAGAAAAGTGGTCATTCAGGCAGCAATTATTGCAGGACCTCATAGATAAAGACAGACAAAACGAGTTGGTGTCGATAATGTGAGACATGATTGCTCATGTCAAGACAGACTGAGCAGGATACAAGGGTTGCCTGCTTCTCTATGGGTGGGGCAACAGGAAAAAAGGAGAGGCTATTCTAGACATCTGTCTGGAAAATGGCTTAATAGTTGCTAACACATGGTTCACACCACTAGATCACATTCAACAGTGGTGAGCATGCAGCTTGGGTAGACTTCTTCCTGGTAAGGAAAGGGCAATGAGGAAAAGCAGAGATTGCAAAGTCATTCCCAGTGAAGTGGTCAGATCTGGCATAAACCATTGATGGCTGTAGTCATCTGCAAGTAGTCATCAGTGAAGGTTCAAAAGTCAATATAGACCAGGCTGAAGACCTAGAAGTTGGCTGGAGCAAAACACAGGAGTTCAAGGAAATGCGTAGGGTTCTAATACCTCAAGCAGAAAAGGAAATACATAGAGCCAAAGAAAAATGGCAGCATCTCAAAGAAGCGTGTATGGAGACCATTGAACAGATATGCAGTTGAGCCAGGTATAGAAATAAGGCACATAAGAAAAGCTGGCGGTAGAATGCAGAAGTCCAAGCAGCCATCATAAGAAAGGAGAGCAGGAGAAATGAGAGAAAAAAACACCGGACTAAAAACGAATACTGGCTGACTAACAAAGAGACTAAGAAAATAGTCACAATGCCAAAGAATAAGGTATTAGAAAAACACTGCCAGCTTCTGGAAGAGGACTCAGCAGATGGCACAAATAAACTATCAACCTGCAAGGCAACAACAGAAAGATAAAGAAGATATTCATCAAATGTCTCATAAGAGATATCACCAAGAAACTGCTCAGCAGTCTAGAGGACATTGAAGTAAATAGAACGAGTACTTCAAGATTCTTCTGAATGAAGATTACAGAAGCTGTATTGCCCATGCACAACATACAGAAAAAGAAGAAGATCCCACCTTAGAAAAAAAATACAAAGAGCACTAAGAAAATAAAGCCAGGGAAAGCACCAGTTGCAGATAATGTAATGGCAGATGTGATCAAGATGTTGGGTGCATTAGGGAAAAATTACTTCTAACAGGAATAGGTAGAGTGTTGAGAGAAAATCTTATCACAGATAGCTGTAGAACAAACATTATAGTGCCAGTATACAAGAAGAAAGCAGTCATTCACAACTGGTGGCAGAATAGAAGCATCAAAACTCTTGTCAGATTGCAAGAAAGTGATGGGATGGTGACTGATAAATGAATATGCAGAGTAACAAAAAGTAAAATAAGAAATGCACCATTCAGATTCAAATCAAGCTGTAGTACAACTTAAGTACAACAAGCTGTAGACCATGCTTTGTAGTGAGACAAATAGTAGGGAAGAATTTGGAGGTGGTGGAAGACTCCAGCTAGGCATTCATATACTTTGAGAAGGCCTATGACAAAGTTTATATGGGCAGTCCTGCAATGGTTGAAAGTCCTGGAAACATTGATGGAATTAGTGCAGACTATGTATATAATGATCCAATGTCACAAAGCTGAACAGTGTTGAAACTCATAGAGAGATTCCCAGTGGGTGTGCTTTAGGGTTCAGCTCTGGGCCCACTCTTGTTCATACTGGTGATGGACTAAGTTAGCACACAGGTCATATGGAAGAGATTCTGCATGCAGATGATGTGGCACTACAAGTAGTAGACTGAATAGGAACTTCAGAAAATGAAGGATCAAGGAATGAAACTAGGTACATATAAGACAGTGCAGATGCAGAAGGGAAAGTAGTGGAACCACTTAACAGCTTTAAGTTTCTGAGAGGTGTGGTTGAGAAGAAGGAAATTCTGAATGAGGTGGTCAAAGCTAGGATCAGATGTGTTGCAGCCAACAGGTGCAAAATGTCAGGTATACTGTGAGACAGAATGTAAACAAAGCTGAAAAGTAAGGTGTACAAAAGAGTGGTGTGATCAGTGCATCTGCCTGGCACAGAAACCTGAGAACTGAAGGCCTGCAGCTGAGGAAGCTTGAGGTAATGAAGATGAAGCCCTGAGATGGGTAATAGGATGCAGACCTTTGGACAGATGAAGAAATAGGACATCAAAGAAGAAGCTAAAGCATCTTGTACAGAAGGTCAAGGAGAGCAATTTGGTCAAGTGCAAGAAAGCAGAAGACAGTTTGGTAAAGAAGATTTGTGAGACACATGAGGAAGATGAATAAGAGAAGTGCAGGCAAGAAACACCATCCAGGACATTGTTGGATTACATGAGAGAAGATGTGTGATAATCAGATATGACTGTTTCAAAGAAGGTAGGAGACTGTCTATGAATAAAGAGGGGTAGTGAAAAAAGAAAGGGGGAGAGAGAGAGATAGAGAGAGAGAGCGAGAGAGAGACAGAGAGGGGGAGAGAGAGAGAGGGAGTACACATTTAGCCCATGTAGAAATGGGAAAAATGGGAGCTGATGATGATGATGATGCTGATGATGATACTGATGACACAAACACACATATACACACACTCTCACACAACTCACTTCACATCATGGTACATACATGTTGTGGTGCTAGCAGCTCCATTTGTCGCATAAACATCATTGAGGACATATCTTCCATGGTTTGCATTAGATAAGACCTGTGAGAGTCAGGCATGACTGCTGAAGAAGGTAGGGGAGTGGTTATGAACAGAGAGTGAAGGTGATGGTTAATGCTACACTCTGACTCCGGATGGCAAAAAAGGGCTTTGATGAAGGTGATGATGATGGCACACACACACACACACACACACACACACACACACACACACACACACACACACACACACACACACACACACACACACACACACACACACACACACACACACACACACACACACACACACACACACACACACACACACACACACACACACACACACACACACTCACACAAACTCACACCAGTTACATGGGTTTACAGCATGTACCTGCTACAGTGCTAGTAGTCCCTCTCCTGACATAGGCATCAGTGGGTTTACTCTATCAAAAGATGATGTACAGTTTCATTTTGTCTTTGAATTTCTCCTTTGCTGCTGTATTCTGATCCCTACAAATGGCTCTGGTGAAACACACATGGTTAATTTGCTTTAGCCATACCCATAGAGTCCTGCATTTCTTTACAGATTTCTCCAGTAAAATCACTGTGGAATTTCATGGCAGAACCTTCTTATTGCTGTAATGCCACAGAAGTCTTCAATTCACTGTTATAATGAAGTGACAATTTTTGTTCTTAGCAGGACTGTTCAGTGTATTATGTGTTTCTGAATCTTAGCCATAGTTTTATTACTACACCTACTATAACTAAAAAATTTCAAACAGAAGGATCACTGTTGCAGGTCATTCATCAAATGCAGGGGATAAAGCCATAGGTGGATGCCAGTCTTTAGTCAGTTCTTAGCAGCAGTCATGCCCACAAGAAACATGACGTTTCTTCTCATACCAAGGTGTTAAGAGGTAAGAACAGCTGTAAAAGAGATAATTACCTTGGAGGTTACCTTTACTGTTTAGTGCTGACAACTGTATGAACATTAATATTACCAAATGCTCTTGCTTAGAGAATGAGCAAATTATACATTGATATCCTATTTGATAATAAAAATTCTCTTACAGGGTATTGATGACAGATATTTAGTAACTAAAATAAATTCTTCACTTATCTTCACTTGAAAACAGGTTTTATTACAAAACAGTTGGATACATTTGTCCTATAACAACAAACAAACTTTATCAAAACTGTTAACAGCATTCTGAACTTCACTTTTAAAATAAGAATCAATCATATTATCAGCAATAGTCAATCAAAATCAGCAAGTAAAATTAGCATGCACAAAAACGTATGGTAATAAAATACTTAAAGGATGCTGTGCTTGCTTTATGTAGTAAGAAAGACAATTCCAAAGATGTGGCATTCTCTGTATATATATATATATGTATATATATATATATATATATATATATATATATATATATAGATTCACTTCATAATCTTGAAATACTGAAATATCGAATTTCAGTATCTCGAGACCATGAAACCGAATCCACAAAACAATGAAACAACAAAACCCCGAATCCAAAACTGCAAAATTCAAAACACCGAACAAACCGCACACAATAAACCATACATACACCACAACACCCACATCACAACATAAACAAACAAAACTACACACATACACAACTCATACACACATAAGCAGGGGTGGCCCCACACCTCCCTACTTATATATACACTAACTCCGAGATCGCATCAACAGTAAACAAAAGCAAACTCACACACGCACATTCTCCACACACGCACATTCTCCAGTCCCTCACACACACATAAAACATATCAGCACACTCACATACACTCTAACTCCCACTCAAAACCCTTACAAAACACTCATTTACCTGACATAACACCTAGATCCACACACTGCACCGCGCACCATCAGCACACAATCCGGGACATTACATAGCATAAGGTCATAACTGCGAATTTGAGATATTCGAATTCGCGATTATGAACTTTCGCTCTTGTAAACATTCGGCTTTATAGTCTTGAGATACTGAAATTCGACATTTCAGTATTTCGAGATTTTAAAGCGCATATATATATATATATATATATATATATATATATATATATATACACCCCTCCAATATATTCTATTTCTGTTGCAACAGATTTAGATCTCTTAAGTGAGTATTTATGCCCCCATTGGACATGTAGACATGCAGTAGGTCTGACAGGGTAGGGTCAGATGAGGCTCTATACACTAGGCAGAGATCACCCCTAAATAGCCTACATGGCACCAAGAAAAGGGACGATGGTCTACATAGATTTATTTTTTAATTTAAGCCCTTGATTTTCTTAGTAAGAAAGTGCTGTGGGAATTCCAGTTGTGTCAAATATTTGGACAGGTACATACCAAAGGATGCATTATTTTCAATGATCAGACTGATGAGTGCAGAATGAAGTGAGTGGAATGATCACATCTCTGGACGTGGGCACTATACCTTTAGTAATAAACTTTTTCAATGAAGAAAGCACTTTCATTCAATAGTAGATACATGGTGATCAAAGGACAGTTTGTTGCCTGCACACGTTCCCAGATCTCTACATACTGGTTCAGTTTTCAGGATTGTGCTGTCAATGTGATAGTTGCAAGGGAGTTCCTGCTTGCAAAATGTTATACATTTCCTGACATTCAGTTTCAGTCCCTGGTTTTAAACCGGCTACTGGTCTGGAAGAGGCTTTCTTGGAAGCTCTTGGTGTCCTCTGAGGAGTTTATGATGGCAGGAAGTTCACAGTCATCAGCAAACTTGGTTGGCCATAAAATCTTAACAGTAGGGAGTGCACTGGAAATTATTTATTCTTCAGTGGGCTTACCTGGTTAGCAAAAAAAAGGTTGCAAATTTCCTTCCCCATTAAATTACAGCCACCTCTTTACCTGTGGTGCCAGCACAAAACATTGCAGAGCTTTCACATAGGAATAAGATTAAAACCAAATGTGCCTACTGCACAAATGTTCTTACGTACAGTCATGAATATACCAAATCAGCTGTGAAAAAACTCTGCAATATTTATATCCAAACAAGGTACATCACTAAGTTAAACTAAATAGAAATTACTTCATTAAAACCTAGTGAAGTCTCCAGGCAGTTCTACAGTTACATCCTACTAATGCCTCTAAATGTCAAATGTGGCTTGCTCATGTTTGCATTAATAGTTCCAAAACCACACTGCATAAAAGGTATTAGAAGAATCCATCTTTAAGTTTCCATAATTACAAACACAACTACACTGATATTTAACCTCTGTGTAGTGCAGGCAAAATACTGAATATTATTTGCATACTGTTTATTTGTATTGTAAAATTTTAATATTTCTCTAAGTATTTCAACAGTTTCAAAAAATGTACTGTCTGCTGCTGCTTCAAGTAGTTAATTGCAATGTATTATATTGCAGCTGTTAGTTGTAGGACTGTTATAGGTAGCTTGTATGGTCTTGTTAAACTTGGGCTCCAAACCAGCTATTCTATATTAAGAAGGTGTTTTTCTGCACCCTTGTGGCAGATGTGTGCTGATCTAACTTGTCTCAGTTGGGGACTGCTGGTGGAAGGCTTATTGTGTGTTGTGCTGATTGGTAGTTAGCTTAAAACTTGTTTCTCTTTGCTCATACTTAAGCCTCACATTTGTGTGGTGCTAGTCTTGTAGTCATGCAGCAGTGGTTAGCAGTGCCCTGTATAGATGCAAAAGCCTAAAAGCTCAGTTTTCCCAAAACAGTAAAACCCTTCCAAGCTTTTCTGCTGCTCTAGGAGCAACTCATTTGTTGTGCATGGAGCAGCGTTGTCACGTTGATAATCCTTAACCTATACAAAGTATAGGTCTCTCTTGTAGCCTCAGCACTACAAGCACAGTCCTGTCAAATTAACCCATTCCCTTTCCTAATAAAACACACAGTAAGAGCCTGTTATCATGGACAGGCAGTTCTCCATCATCTCTCTAGCCTGCCTGATAAACATGGGCATCCTGAGGCAATGTAGCAATTGTCTCTTGTATACTGACAACCACATATTCCTGAAACAATGACTTTATGTCAGAGATGTAGTTACACTATGAAGTTGGAGTCAAGACTTTCATTTAAGGACAAATCAAATGTCAAACAGGACACACACACACACACACACACACACACACACACACACACACACACACACACACACACACACACACACAAATCACAAACTTCCCACACCAAACAAGGACATGGCACATAAACCCATATATGCAGAGGTACTCATTAGTAACTTACCAAAAGATGAGAGGCCTCCCAAACAGAAGCCACTTACATGCACAACAATGCAAAAAACAACCACAAAACGTAACACACACCAGTGACTCAACAACTAAGGCCATAATGTGTAACACCACAAACTCTAATGTATTGGTCATAGGTGACTCCATTATGAGACACACGGATGTTCCCCTCACCAGCCTGGATAAGAAGCAGGTTATAGTTATCTGCCTGGATCCATCAAGTCACTCAAGCACTCAAGTCGCTCAACCACAAGTACCAGTATGACTCCATCATAGTCCATGTGGGGATGAATGACTTCAGATGTATCTCACTGGACTATATGAAGAGAGACATGACTGAGCTCTCAGATTATGTATCACAGGCAGGTATAAGCCTAGCTTTAAGCACCATTCTGTCTTCTCCAAGTATGATGTCACAATACAAACAAAAACTGATTGACTTTATCAATTGGCTTAACTTCTGGTGTCAGTCCAAGCAGATCCAGAATCTGTCAGCCTGGGAAGATGTGATCAACAGGCCACACTGCTTTGCCAGAGATGATCTGCACCTGTCTTCTCTAGACGTTTGGATACTATCAAGGGCATTAGTAACCCCTATTATGCTTTTTTAGGCAGTGTAATTACCGACCACTCAACATAACAAATTCCTCTCTAGATAAACTCAAAGTAATGCTGCTTAATGCTAGGAGTCTAAACAAGAAGCTGCACTCCCTGGAAGCACTTCTTACTTTAGAAGATGCTAACATCTGTGCAGTCACTGAGATATGGTTCAAAGGCACAGAAAGCACCCTGTCTGTTCAGGGCTACAATGCCTTCCATACATTCAGACCACAAACTGAGCATGAAACAACCAAAGGAGGAGATGTATCCATCTTCATTAAGAATAAGTACACCTCTAGACTGGTCAAACAGTATGACTTTCTTGAGCTACTTCATGCCCAATTAGCTATAGGCAAAGTCCCCTACTGCATCACAGTTAGCTATAAGTTCCCCACCATGAAAGAGAAAAAAACATGCCAGATACCTGGACTTACTGCAGTCACTTGCGATACAGCCCAGCACCTTACTCATATGTGAATTTAATTTATCCTACCATTGACTGAGAATCCTACCAGACCACAAACATGCTGGCTCGGAGGTTCTTGGACTTTGTCAGTGCAAATGCTCTGGAACAGCTAATCAGCACAACCACAAGAAGCTTAAATGTCCCCAACATAGTACTCACTAATATGGGAGAGGATTGCACCCCCCCCAGCTATGTGATGTCCTCCCTGGTAAGATCTGATTAGAAATTAGTCTCGTTTGATTTAATTATAAGACCAGATACCCTATCAAGCTCAAAAACACTTAACAACATTTCAAAGGCAAATTACTTCCTACTAAATAATGGTATGAGAAGTTTCAAAGCCCAGTCAAACTCAGATAACACAGACTCCTCTGCAGAGGTGTACACCAATGACCAATGCCCTGTATAATTAAACAATTGTATAGAATTGTCTGTACCTGGCTGGATGAAAAACAGGTCTTGCTGGAAAAACGAGCCACCCTGGTGGACCTCTATTATAAACAGGCTATAGAACAAGAGAAAGAAACTAATGTCTAAGAAAAAGAGGGAAGTGGCTCAGCAGAGAAAGAAATCCCTTTCTAGCTTAAGCAAACAAATTAGAGATCTTGTCAAGTCCTCCAAAGCTAATTATGAAGTCAAAACATCTTCCCTATCTAAGAATAATCACAAAGCATTCTTTAATTATATCCAAAATCTAAATTGGAATACCCAGCTATGCGCTGAACTGGTTGTGGTTGACAGCACCCATACTCAACTGGATGTAATAGCCAACCTGCTAGCTCACAGATTTGGAACACACTTCACCCCGCTGTCCCCTCCAGTCACCCCCCAAAGTATACCTGCCTCCATTCCTCAGCCTATTATTTCAAGAAAGTAGGTAATTTCTGCACTCTCCAAGGCCAAAAACACAATATGAATGGGACCTGTCAACATCCGAGGTTGTCTTTTAAACAACTTAAAACGTGACCTAGCAGATCCACTTGGATCCCTTTTTAACCACAGCCTACGAACTGGCTATATTCTGGGGGAAATGGAGGACTGCAACAGTAATTCTTCTGCATAAAGGGTGACCATCAACCTACCCTGAAATTATAGACACATAAGCTTGACTAGACTCATCTGCAAGGCCATGGAAAGAATCATTGTGGACCTTATTAAAAGGACATAGGTAATATCCAAACTCTGGACCCAACCAAGTTCGGATTGATTAAAGGAAGATCATGCCTGTAAAACATGGCTGACTTCTTTGAGAAAGTCACCAAGGCCCTGGACAAGGGAAAGACAATGCATAATGCCTATCTTGACCTAGCCAAGGCATTTGACAACATCCCCACTAAGGTATTATAGAAAAAGTTTTCCATTTGGGAATTAATAATTATATTATCAGATGGGTTGTCAACTGGCTCACTGATAGGACACATACTGTCAAAGTGGGTGACTTCACTTATAGCAAAAGACCAGTCACCAGTGGTGTACCACAGGGTACTGTGCTGGGCACCTTACTGTTGAGAATTTATTTCTTAGAAGTCCAGGCAAACTTGGACAGCCTGTGGCTGACCAAGTTCACTGATGATTGAAAATTTGGATCAATCATTGAATCCCCCAACTATGTTAATATACTGTAGACAGGGTTAACACAGATAAGTGATTGGTGGCAAAGCCACAGATTAAAGCTAAATGCAAAAAAAACATGTATTACTGTTCCCTTTGGGAAAGCTGACATCCCTACTAATTACATTATAGAAAGCACCCCTCCTTAGTGCAGACCTAGTTGTAAGTGATCTAGATACTCAGGTCAATAGCAATCTGAACTCTGACTATCACATATCCATAGTAGTAAGTAAATCCTTCTATGTGGTATATCTCGTAAGTAAAGGCATCACATCTAGATCTAAGAAAGCTATAATTCCATTATGCTCCATCCTCATCAGACCAATAATTGAGTACAATGCTCCCTTTTACATGCACCTCACCAAACATCTGCAGCAACTGCATGACCATAGAGGCAGTCCCTGACCTGGGCCTGATGGAAATGACACATATTTGTAAATCAAACTGCACAAGGGTCACTCACTCCAGGGATCTCAACCTTGCCTTTGACATGAACAGGTCATGCTGGAGAGATAGATACATCTCCCAGAGTCTGCCACTTCTCAGGAACAAGCTTCTAATTCACATGATACAGGCACCTCCCTGACCCTCTTCAAACCCAACCTAGATCAGAAATGGGTGACCGCAAATTCATTTCTGGAGTGATTCTGATGTCCTTCCTGGACAGAGGAAGTCGGTATTGACTACCATACCCTCTTACTCTGCAAACATGACTCACCTAACCATCAACAATTGAGGCAACTAAGGATAAATATGGCTAGGCTTGTAAGGGCTCTAGGGCCATTAGCCTAGTAACCTTCTATGAGCCTACGAGCAATGAAGTGACACAGACAGAACTGCTTAAGCTCATATGAAAGCTCATAGTTGTACGAAAAAAAATGCTGGCAGTATGTGTTCTGCTTGAATGGTTACTGAGATATCATAAGCTATTTATGCAACATTACAAAATTGATATTTGTTGTGGTTATTGAGGCTTATAAAGTCCTGTTTAAAAACTAGAACTGAATTAATTTAATCATTGTAAAGGTTCCTGTGTGCTGAATACTTTGCTATTCACAGATTTCTAATAACACTTTTATGGTTCTAGAAATATTAACATTTAAACTGTGAGGTGATGACTTTTTTTAAGGTTCAGTCTTCACCCATTAGGCATAGTGCACAAACTCGAAAAAACTTCATTAATGGGAATGGGAATCTCAGAATTCCTCATCCATACTTAATATCTTTATCCCAACCTCTCTAGTTTAACAAGACTGAGCAGATAAGCATAACTGACTATTTCAAAGCTGGCAACAGACAAAAAGACTATGATTAATATTAAACGCATTGATATTCTCAATAATGCCTAAGGGATAAGATGATAATTTCAGGTAGGAGCCTCTGTACTGATGAAGTTATTTTGAGCACCATGACAAGGCCATAGCAGAACACGTTGCTCAGACATTTAAGGTTCCCCAGAGATTGGGTAAGATTTACTCTCAAGGTTAATCATGACGGCAGTGAACTGCAGTCTTTCAGCTTGTCAGTATGAAAAATATGTATCTTACTCAACACAGATATGAGGGCTTAAGGTTAACAAATTTATCATGTAGACATCTTGTCCATATTGTTCTTTTAGAGACAGAAGAGCAAAAATGCTCAATCAATATAACATATTTAAGAAAAATGCAAAGCACTCCTTTGACAAATTTGAATGCCGCACTTGATCAATCAAATCAGTATTTTTGTACATGAATGGACAAAAATATAATAGCAGGCAGAATATATGAAATACCACATGAACACAGAATGCAAAACAGGAGAACACTCATTTGTCCAGTGTAGCTGGCAAACAGCAAGCTACAAAACTATGTTATGCCCATAGCATGTGTTTTGTAAAGTAAAATTCTTTACTGAAATCATCAGATTAATATGTGCATCACTGTCCTCTAGGCAGACTATTTTCTTCATACACAATATTAAAACATAAAGTTGAAAGAGTACATGGGCCATGTGATTGTGCTGATGGTAAACATCACAGAGGTCATTCCTTTCAGGTACCATTGGCTTGTGTGCCTACAGGAACACTATATCAAACTCATAATAAATAGCGAACTAGTCATCTTCTCTAAAACATGCAAAATGAAGGCTGATCAAGCACCTTAGCTGAGGAGGTAACTTCATAAAGGAAGACTTTTGTATATGATAATCAGAGAATAATATGTAAAAAACAGTATATTGACAGAATTTGTACTAATAAAGGAGATCAACAAAAGAAATCCCAATGTATCTGCTCACCTTTCCAGCCCTTTATTGACTGCCTCATTACAGAAAATATCTCATTCACCGCATATCAGCAGGTACTAGTCATTGTCACATGTAATCATCAGGCAGGCAGTCAGTAGCTCTGCCTGTCAGAAGTGATCAGCTCTGCCGATTTCATCTCAAGGCCTATAATGTTCTACTCCATGTATTTTCTGCTCTGTAGAACACACTGCTAATAAGCCAATTCAATAGCTGATATGTGTGTAATTACCAAACATAAGACAGGCAACAAATAAAAGACAGACAAAATGTGAACAAGCTTGGTGTGAATGGTTTGAATCTCATAGCTTCCATTTACATGCAGTATTAATTTGGCAAGCCAACTGATGTATCAACTGCTTTACGTCTGTCTATGAAAATGAACTGTTTTACTGGCAGGCTTTCAGCCACTCCTTGAACAATAAATGAAAAGGGAAAATGGTACAAATGTGTATGTGGTACCAGAAATACACTGCTTCTAAACTTCCTCAGCTCTATGGAGCAAATGTCTATTTCAATAACCTCAGACAAAAAAGATGGCACCTTACAGGATCCTAGCCAAGATAGCACTACACTTACAGGGTGCAGCAGTGTGTGAAGACAACTAATGTGCAACGTCTGCTGCAGTGCAGTGCTTCAGCAAAGAAAGCAGTCTTGTCGAAAAGAGGACACTTGCAAGTGCTGAAGTATTATATCAGGCAATTCAGCTGGTTTGTAGTGATCCTTTTCAAAATAACATAATTGAGCCAGCAGTAAAAATGTTTATCAATCATTACAATAACAATGAACTTATATATCTACACATTAGTAGGAATCTCACAGAGTACATTCAAAGCACAAAAAATATATTAATTATGTATATATAGATGCATACATTTGTGTGTGAGTGTGTGTGTGTGTGTGTGTGTGTGTGTGTGTGTGTGTGTGTGTGTGTGTATATATATATATATATATATATATATATATATATATATATATATATATATATATATATATATATATATATATATATATATATATATATATATATAAAAACCAATCCAGCACGCAAAAATAAAAATCAAACAGCCATAGTGGGAAGAAGTTTATTAGGCTCGCCTGCCCAACACAGACCGGTGACCGGTTTCGCTCAAAGCATCATCAGTGTGCAACATTATTGGGCTAAGCCCAGATTTAAATATATGTAGCAAACATCCAGCTTACAAAATTTAAAGATACATACACACAAATCTGTCCCTATCGGTAATGACCTAATGCATTACTATATATTATATTTACAATACTAGTATAGACATTTGCATTGCAAAAAACAAATAGTCTCTCTAATCAGAGCTACTAGTATAATATACCTGTCTAAAAAAACAAAAAACAAATTGTGTATTAATAAATAAATAAATAAATAAATAAGTGAACCCTCCACCGAAAACTGCAACTGAGCCTATCCCTTGTCAAATGTAGAAAAACAATAACAATTAATGATATTATTAAATGGCATCAAATATTTTATAACTTCCTTGCTGAATTATATATTTCTATATCTAACTGACTTAATTATGCTGTTAGCATATTTAGTATCTATTATATTTAACTATTATAATTCTGCTCGGTTCTAAATATAATATGACCATTACATGTATAAATATATAATACTACCTAAATCTACATTATGGTAACAAGTGTGGCTATATTATCCTACTTATATTACCAGTGATCATTCAAGCCAGGTTTAAATAATGCCCCCAAATTCACTATCCACCTGCGCTCATTTTGAGTTAATATACGATGTTTGGTTATCTCATTAACATCCTGCATCACTACCATATCTAAACCTATGAAAACAAAATGCGCTGATGTATGAACCATTTTGTGTTTGTACAAAGCACTACGAGATCTTTGACACTTAATGTCACTAATAAGAAGAGCTATGCTCTGTTTAAATACACAAACACTCCACATTGGCAAACAGCCATATACACCCCCCATGAACTACTGCATGTAATGAGATATTTAATGTCAAACACCTTCTTGGTGTTGACTGATGTAAAAGATTTTGTTTTAGCCATCAACTTACAATATTTACATGCTCCACAATAAGTACTGCCCACTATGTTTGTAAGTGGCTTGGATACTACAGGTTTAACCTTTTAAAGGAAGAGAGATACTGTCCAAAACTTTTTCCCTTTCTGTAACCAATATGACATACTTCATCTACTAGATTAGTAAAAAAAGCATCAGAATGCAAAACATGCCAATGTTTGGCCAAAATATTTTTAATACAAAAAGTATTACTACCATAGGTAGTTATAAATCTAATTTGTCGTGTCCTGTCATTCTGCTCATTGTCCACCAATAATGTTGGTCTATCCAATTGGTTAGCTGCTCTATGTGCATATTTAACACCACTCTCTTTATAGCCTCTGGTAATAAACCTACTTTCCAGACCCAAAGCTTGTTTCTCATAAGTATTATTCTGTGAGCATATTCTTCTCACTCTCTGAAATTGAGATCCTGGAATGTTATGGATTGTATGGGGGGATGACAACTGCTGGCATGAAAAAATGCATTTTTAGAAAATGGTTTCCTATACAAATCAGTATTCAAAAATCCTTCCTTGGATTTACAAACCTTAAAATCTAAATATTCCACTTCCTCATGATCAATACCCCCTATAAATTTAATACCATATAAATTTAGATTAAGATATTCTACAAATTTCTGCCACTCCAGCAGGTCACCCCCCCCCCCCCTACACAACCCAACAATCATCCAGGTATCTCCGCCACATAATAGGATATATATATATATATATATATATATATATATATATATATATATATTGCACTTCTAGGAACCCCATGAACAGGTCAGCGTAAGTGGGGGCAAAAGTAGCCCCCATTGCTGTACCCTTAACTTGTAGGTACCACTGATTATGAAACATAAAGGCATTATGTTCTAATACCAATCTAAGTAGATGAATTAAAAATTCTCTTTCCTGCTCACTATATAAGCCTGATTGCTCCATCCAAAATTCCACTGCTTTAATCCCACCTAAATGGGGAATACTAGTATATAACGATTGAATGTCAAGGGTCCCCAAATAATCATTAACTGAAACTTGTACATTGTCCACTAGTGACAGGAACTGTTTAGTATCCCAGATCCTAGCTGTGATCAATACTAGGAGTCTTTTTAATTTATATTCTAGAAATTCTGAAAGGGGTTCAGTCAATGAGCCCCGACCCGCCACTATAGGGCACCCTGGTGGATTATCAAGTTTTTTGTGTATTTTAGGGACCATATAAAAATATTGTGAAACTGGATTGTCAACCTGAAGTTGTCCTTTTAAATTAGGGGTAATGATTCCTTGTTCTGTGGCTTCTTCTAAAAATTTGTCAATCATGGTTTTATGCTCTAATGTGGGATCATGACTTAATGCTAAATAAAACTGTGTATCCGACAACTGCCGATGTGCTTCTTCTATACACTGTGCTTTGTCCCAAATCACAACAGCCCCTCCCTTATCGGCACCCACTATCACTATATTCTGATTATTTATTAGTATTTTAAGTGCTTCTTTTTCTGAAGTAGTCAAATTATCAAACCCAGAACAAAAAATACTGGATTAATTAAGATGCAAATCTTTTAATACTAATTGTTCAAATGTTTTAATGGTGCTATGATAAGAAGGCATAAAGTGAGATTTCTTAAACTGAAAACCTCTTGGCTCAACTTTACTTGGAACCTGTTCTTTTTGTGCAAAAAAAAATTTCAGATTAAGATTTCTGCAAACACTCTTAACATCATTAATAACATCATATTGAGACACAAAAAAAGAAGGAACAAAGCCCAAGCCTTTATTTAGCACACTGAGTTCACTAGGAGAGAAAGTGAATTTAGTTAGGTTAATGACTAGATTGTTAATGTCATTAGTCTGGTTGAGTCCATTAGTTAAATTAAAGTCTATTGTTGTTGCAGGCTGTCCTGAAACATCTTCGTTATAGACTCTTTCTTCTATGGTGTTTACGACCTGCCCTCCTAAAGGGGTCTTATGTCTCTTGGAGGCTGGTGAAAAAATATCTTGCACCTCACTTGCTTCTGGTTCAGTGTCTGTATTAGAAACACTGGAGGAAAATTCAGATGCACTAGATGGTATATCCTGCCTTCTTAAAATAGATTTTACTTGTTTCCTTTTGGGCCTGGGGACTTGTTTATCGTCTGAAAACCTTACTCCACGTTTATGTTTTTTCCATGAATAAACAGTTGCCGTTTTAAAATCATTAACATCACGTTGATATTTATTCATTTTTCTCTTACACAATTCTTTATCATATTTTTCAGTGTCCATGACAAATTGTGTATATAAATTTTGATAATTTGAGGTAGCAACATAACATTTAGTACGTTCATAACACTGTTCAAGTTTAGTCAAAAGATCTGGTAGTTGTTTCTCATAGTATTCCACAAGCAAATGCAGAAACATATTTGAGGCCGTTGTCTGTATAGCCCTCCATTTTTGTATAAATTCCACATCATTACTACCAAGTCCTGGCTCCACATATACTCAAAGTCCTCTCGGGACTATTTTTGCTGCTAAATAAGCTTTAATAAACTTACAATGCCAAATGTATGAACGTACTTTTTTGGATGACTCAGTTAATTGCCTAAACATTTCAGATAAATCCGTTTGTCCTGCCCCAACTTTATTGTGAAAAATGTCCCATTCTGTATGGACCACTGTGAAAAAAGCACAGTCATCCTTATCTGCCACTATATTTTCTAAATATGTCTGAAAATCTGTACCTGTCGCCATATTAATGCAGGTTCTTGTTTTTTTCGCCACTTCTGGCCCAACCGTAGCTGTAATTAATGTTACTAAACATATAATCACCACCAATAAATCCCCAGGCCCTCGACGTTGAGCTGAGCTTCCAGGTTGATGTACCAGTACTCAGAATACAACACTCCTCCAAACAAAAATTGCGCGGTACTATTAAAAGGTGCTCGGAATCCAAATCACATACAAAAACCAATCCAGCACTCGAAAATAAAAATCAAACAGCCATAGTGGGAAGAAGTTTATTAGACTCGACTGCCCAACACAGACCGGTGACCGGTTTCGCTCAAAGCCTCATCAGTGTGCAACATTATCGGGCTAAGCCCGGATTTAAATATATGTAGCAAACTTCCAGCTTACAAAATTTAAAGATACATACACACAAATCTGTCCCTATCGGTAATGACCTAATGCATTACTATATATTATATTTACAATACTAGTATAGACATTTGCATTGCAAAAAACAAATAGTCTCTCTAATCAGCACTACTAGTATAATATACCTGCCTAAAAAAACAAAAAACAAATTGTGTATTAATAAATAAATAAATAAGTGAACCCTCCACTGAAAACTGCAACTGAGCCTATCCCTTGTCAAATGTAGAAAAACAATAACAATTAATGATATTATTAAATGGTATCAAATATATCAAATATATATCAAATATATCAAATTTTTAGAAGAAGCCACAGAACAAGGAATCATAACCCCTAATTTAAAGGGACAACTTCAGGTTGACAATCCTGTTTCACAATATTTTTATATGGTCCCTAAAATATACAAAAAACTTGATAATCCACCAGGGCGCCCTATAGTGGCGGGTTGGGGCTTATTGACTGAACCCCTTTCAGAATATCTTGAACATAAATTAAAAAGACTCCTAGTATTGATCACAGCTAGGATCTGGGATACTAAACAGTTCCTGTCACTAGTGGACGATGTACAAGTTTCAGTTAATGATTATTTGGGGACCCTTGACATTCAATCGTTATATACTAGTATTCCCCATTCAGGTGGGATTACATCAGTGGAATTTTGGATGGAGCAATCAGGCTTATATAGTGAGCAGGAAAGAGAATTTTTAATTCATCTACTTGGATTGGTATTAGAACATAATGCCTTTATGTTTCATAATCAGTGGTACCTACAAGTTAAGGGTACAGCAATGGGGGCTACTTTTGCCCCCACTTACGCTGACCTGTTCATGGGGTTTCTAGAAGTGCAATATATATATATATATATATATATATATATATATATATATATATATATATATATATATATATAGCCCTGGTTACTATTAAGAAACAACTTATTATGTGGCGGAGATACCTGGATGATTGTTGGGTTGTGTGTGTGGGGGGGGGGGGGGGGGGTGACCTGCTGGAGGAGTAGAAATTTGTAGAATATCTTGATCTAAATTTATATGGTATTAAATTTATAGGGGGTATTGATCATGAGGAAGTGGAATATTTAGATGTTAAGGTTAGTAAATCCAAAGAAGGATTTTTAAATACTAATTTGTATAGGAAACCATTTTCTAAAAATGCATTTTTGCATGCCAGCAGTTGTCATCCCCCCCATACAATCCATAACATTCCAGGATCTCAGTTTCAGAGAATGAGAAGAATATGCTCACAGAATAATACTTATGAGAAACAAGCTTTGGGTCTGGAAAGTAGGTTTATTACCAGAGGCTATAAAAAGAGTGGTGTTAAATATGCACATAGAGCAGCTAACCAATTGGATAGACCAACATTATTAGTGGACAATGAGCAGAATGACAGGACACGACAAATTAGATTTATAACTACCTATGGTAGTAATACTTTTCGTATTAAAAATATTTTGGCCAAACATTGGCATGTTTTGCATTCTGATGCTTTTTTTACCAGTCTATAGATGAAGTATGTCATTTTGGTTATATATAGGGAAAAAGTTTAGGACAGTATCTCTCTTCCTTTAAAAAGGACAAACCTGTAGTATCCAAGCCACTTACAAATATAGTGGGCAGTACTTATTGTGGAACATGTAAATATTGTAAGTTGATGGCTAAAACAAAATCTTTTACATCAGTCAACACCAAGAAGGTGTTTGACATTAAATATCTCATTACATGCAGTAGTTCATGGGTGGTGTATAAGGCTGTTTGCCAATGTGGAGCGTTTTATGTGGGACAGACTTCTTGTATATTGAAACAGAGCATAGCTCTTCATATTAGTGACATTAAGTGTCAAAGATCTCGTAGTGCTTTGTACAAACACAAAATGGTTCATACATCAGCACATTTTGTTTTCATAGGTTTAGATATGGTAGTGATGCAGGATGTTAATGAGATAACCAAACATCGTATATTAACTCAAAAAGAGCGCAGGTGGATAGTGAATTTGGGGGCATTATTTAAACCTGGCTTGAATGATCATTGGTAATATAAGTAGGAAAATATAGCCACCCTTGGTACCATAATGTAGATTTAGGTAGTACTATATATTAATACATGTAATGGTCATATTATATTTAGAACCGAGCAGAATTATAATAGTTAAATATAATAGATACTAAATATGCTAACAGCATAATTAAGTCAGTTAGATATAGAAATATATAATTCAGCAAAGAAGTTATAAAATATTTGATACCATTTAATAATATCATTAATTGTTG
>NC_056746.1:554336002-554356002 GCF_019279795.1 Protopterus annectens
CTATAGCCGGTTTTCTAACATCTATCTTTTGAACTGTTGGTAATGGGTGATCCCATGTGATATAAACTTCATCATTTTCTATAATGCTTTGTGGCTCATGTTTCCAGCATTTTTCAGCCACTTTGATACCATAATGTTTGGACAATCCCTAGTGCAACAGTCTTGCCACATTATTATGCCTTTCAGAATAAAGTCCTTCTGCCATTAGTGCATCACAACCAGCAACAATTCAGTTTTACAAAACCTACATATGTCTGTTTTTCCCACATGTTCAATGGACTTTGTAAACCAGCATGTACATAGCCCAGTATCTTGGGCTGTCAATATTAACCTTTCATTTCTTGGTTTGAACTCACCTCTCCTTAAGCATTCCTGCATTCATTCCTGATCAACATGAGACTCTTCCAGACATTTTCTATACTTGCAAATATATTTATGTTTTTTTCCACATTTCTTGCCTTCTCATTTGTTCCTTCAGTTACAGTCTTCCTTTTGCTTTTTGGCACATTCATTTGCTACCTGTTTTTTATCTAATTCTGGTTTGATTTCCATTCCTGCTTGACGTCGATATGCTTCTGCTAAATTTAGCAGAGAAGTCATCTTAGATTTATTCTCCATGTGTTTCAAAACTTTCACTACATTTGGATTTTGTGAGGTCAGTAGATATGTGTGGAGTCCCATGATCGGAGATCTATACATGTATTCAATTTCAAGGAGGCCCACCCATCCTTCGGAACAGGGAATATATAATCTTGGTATACACTGAATTTTATAAATCATTTGGTGACCATGAAGCATCCTTCTTGTTTTAACATCTAATCTATCCAATGCTTTTTGGGGCCAGTCAATCACTCCAAAACTGTCCGTTAGGACAGGAAGAGCAGATCGATTTATAGTTTGGATCTGGTTCCTATATGTCAGTGCTGTTCTCAGGATTAATTTAAGTCTTGTAAAGTATTCCTTACTGAGTTTAATTCACATTTGTTCATATTTTATTGCTGATTCTTCATAATTTCCCAAATATTTATACACTCCCTCTTGCTCAAGTTATTTTATATCACATTCTTATCCCAAACTGATGTTTTCCTGGTGCTGCAGTTTTCCTGCTTTAAAGGTTGCTTTTGCACATTTATCAAGACCAAATGACTTCTAATATTATCTGAAAATGTTTTGACAACTTGCAGCTGTGCTTTCAATTCCTCATCTGATGAGCTATACAGTTTTAAATCATCAACAAAGAGAAGATGAGAAGTCATTAGACTTTGTTGTTTTCCAGGATTCAAATTGTAGCAATGGCCTATACTGTTAAGTAAACAGCTTAATGGGTTAAGGGCAAGGCAGAATAGGTGTGGTGACAGGGAGTCATCCTGGCAATTTTAATGATCAATGCTACTCTTGTCTTCTTCTCTTGGACCACTGTATCCAGTTTTCCAGCATCTATCTTTTGAACTGTTGGTAATAGATGATCCCATGTGATGTAAACGTCTTCATTTTCTTTCATGCTTTGTGGATCATGTTTCCAGTGTTTTATGGCCACTTCAATACCATAATATTTGCACAGTCCCCAGTGTAACAGTCTCACCACATTATTATACCTTTCAGTATACAGTCCTTCTGCCATTAGTATGTCACAACCAGCAACAAGGTGTGCAACTGTTTCCAGTTTACAAAACCTACATTTGTCGTTTCTCCCACATGTTCAGTGGACTTTACAAACCAACATGTATGCAGACCACTGTTTTGGGCCACCAATATTAACTATTCATCTCTCGGTTTGAATTTGCCTCTCCTTAACCATTCCTGTGTTTGTCCCTGATCAACATGAGGTTCTTCCAGAAGTATTCTATACTTGCAACTATATTTATGTTTTTTTCCACATTTCTTGCCTTCTCATCTGATCCTTCACCTTATAGTCTTTCCTTTGTTTTTTTTTTTTGGCACATTCAGTTGCTGCCTGATTTTTATTTGCTTCTGATTTGATTTCCATTCCTGCTTGATGCCTATAAGCTTCTGCTAGATTAAGCAAAGAAGTCATCTTAGATTTATTCTCCTCATGTTTCAAAACTTTCACTATGTTTGGGTCTTGTAAGGTCAGCAGATATGTGTGGAGTCCCACAATTGCAGATCTGTACATATAATCAATTTCAAGGAGGCCCATCCCTCCTTTGGAACAGGGAATATATAATCTTGGTATGCACTGATTTTTATAAATCATTTGGTGAGCATGATGCTGCCTTCTTGTTTTCCTATTTAATCTATCCAACACAGTTTGGGGCCAGTCAATCACTCCAAAACTGTAAGTTAGGACAGGAAGAACAATTGGTTTATAACTTGGATTTTGTTCCTAGATGTCAGTGCAGTTTTCAGAATTAATTTAAGTCTTCTGAAGTATTCATTACTAAGTTTTATTTGCATTTGTTCTTGTTTTATTGTTGATCCTTCATCAATTCCTAGATATTTATACACTCCTTCTTGCTCATGTTCTTTTATATCACATTCTTGTCTCAAACTGATGTGTTCCTGGCATTGCAGTTTTCCTGCTTTAAAGGTATATTTATCAAGACCAAATGACATTCTTATATCATCTGGAAAAGTTTTGACGACTTGCAGTTGTGCTTTCAGTTCCTCATCTGATGAGCTATATAGTTTTAAATCATCGACAAAGAGAAGGTGAGATGTCTTTACACTTTGTTGTTTTCTAGGAGCCAGCTTATAGTCATGGACTAAGCCGTTGAGTAAACAGCTTAATGAATTAAGGGCAAGGCAGAATAGTAACAGTGACAGAGAGTCACCCTGGAATATCCCCCTTTGAATTTTTATCCTTGGGATAACAATTTGGCCTTTATCATGGTTTAATTTCAAAGTGGTCTGCCACTATTTCATGGTCACTGTAACGTAGTCAATCAGTGTTGGGTGTATCTTATACATTTTATGCACTCTTTTATCCATGAATGAGGGATACTATCAAATGCTTTTTTGTAGTCAATTCATGCCATACTTAGATTCTTCCCCTTTTTACAGTTCTCCACTATGACTTTATTTAACAACAAACGATCCTTTGTTCCATATGACTTTTTTATTGCCCTTTTATTCTACTGCCATAATTGAGTTTTCTTCTAAATGACTATAAACTCTGTCAGCATCAATTCCCATGTATAGTTTATACGTCATTGGAAGGCAAGTTATTGGTTTATACTTTTTAGGGCAGCTTGCAGGTTCACTCTTGAGTAGGAGCATTGTTTTCCTGTTGTTAGCCATGTTGGTGCCTGTTCTAGGTGTGCATATAAATAGTTCTTACTCATGGATAAATATTTGTGCAAATATGTTAATACTTTTAACCGAAAGTTAGGTACTGCATCTGGGCCTGGGATTTTCCAATTAGAGGCTTTTCTTAACTTTGTTTCAGTATCTCTAGCTGTTACTTCATCTCATTTCATATCCTATACATTTAAACTTCTTATTCTTTCTTTTACTTATTCTATTCATTTAGCATCTTTGTTATGTTCCACAGGATCTTCATAGATACTTCTCCAAAATGTATCTATTTCTTCTTTTTTTAGCATTCTTTCAATTCCTTTTACCTTATTTCCCACTTCTCTATAAAACCTTTTTGGGTCATAAATAAATTGTTTATTTTGCACTTTACCTTTATATTTATCTTCATTCCCTCTACGTTTTTCCACCTGTGCTGAAATTTTTAGTTTGTCAATTGCAGTAGTGCACGAGAGATCCTGGTCTATTCTAATATTGCACATTGCTTTTATCACATCTATCTTTCTTAATATTTTTGTTGATCTATTCCCTCTTCTATAGTCTTCTAACAGTGACAATTATTGTCTTAATTGCTTTATAATTTTCTCTATTTGATATTTCCATGATGGTACTCGATTTCTTCACTTCCTTTCCCTCATTATCCTGTGTTCTTGTGGTAGAACTTTATCAGTTATTAATTTAGCTGCACAGTAATATATCCTGTTTACTTCTGTTATATTGCATGGATCTCTATGAACAGTCCTAATTATTGTGTTCATTTGTTTTATCAGACTTCTGACTATTTGGGTTTTATTAACCTTCTGCAGTCTATTTCTTTCATTGATCTTGATATATCTGTCAATGTCTATTAAATCAAACAATTCTTCTCTTAGCTCATTTTTTTCCAAACTGAGGGCACATCCCTTGTTTTTCAGTTCCTGCGGGCATTCTATAGAAGGTTCTATAGCATCTTCCTGTGACACAGTCTCATCAGTTTCATCCTGTGCCATCTGTTGCTCTATCATATGGGAACTCACTGGCCTATCACTTTTCAACATTGGCTGCATCAGTTTCCACAGTTTCCTGTTCCTTCCCTTGCTGTCTGGCTTCAAGTGAATGTTCATACTGATTTCTTGTGGAAGGCTCCAAATTATCTTCATATGGCACCTGACTAATTGCTTCCTGATCCACTGGTTTCCCCTTAATTTGGATATCCACTACTCTATCATGTTGTGGTGCTTTCTGGTTTAGATTTTTTACACTATATCCTTCACTTTGCAGGTACTCCATATCCTCAGATTTTCTATTTCTTTAAATTCTCCATTAATAATCTCCTTTTCCACTTTTCCTCTTTGTCTTCTTATTTTTTTGTATTGTAAAGTTGTCCATGTCCAGATTCCTCTGTCTGTATTTCTCCTCAAATATCTTTGGTGCTGTTCTTTTTGTATTGGTTAGTTTTGCTTTCTCCTTTGCATAAATATTACACCATATTAAATCTTGTTTTCTTTTCCATGTCCATATTTCTTCTTCAGATGTTTCCTGATCTTCCTGTTTCTCCTTGCTTTGGGAACTTACTCCATCCTGCTGTGGTGTAACCTGTGTTAGACCTTCTACATCAAATCCTTCACTTCACAGGCACTTCATAACTTCAACTTATATTTTTTTAACTTCTACTTTAATGATCTTCTTTTCTACATTCCATCTTTGTGATATTATTTTTTATTGTGAAATTGTCCATATCCAGATGCCTTGTATTTCTCTTCAAATATCTTCGGAGCTGCCTTCTTTACATTGATTAATTTGACTTTCTCCTTTGCATAAATATTGTACCATATCAAATCTAATTTTCTTTCCCATGTCCATATTTCTTTTAATGCTTCTTTTTCCAAACAGATCAAGGTTTCTTGATCTATATACTGTTTTTCACAAATCTGTTGTATTAATGAACACAAATTTTCATTTGAAGCTTCTGATAATTTTTCTTGTGGAAGTATTTTTCTTTCTTCTAATTTATGTCTTGATCATTTTCTATATATTGTGTCTGGAAATTCTGGGCTTCTTGCATAATAATAACAGCACATTTTTTTATCCTCAATAGTCCACTTTATCATCTTTATGGCTCTTCTTTGACATATCAGTTTTTTGTGATTTTTGTGGACTGCTACTTTCTTCTACAGTGGGGGGGGGCATCCTCCCCCTGGGCCTAGCCCCATTGTAGGAATGTTTCCATATTTTGAGGATTATACACTGTCATCTTTTCCAGTTGTGGCACCAGTGCACCTACCAGGATTGGGCACTTTTTTATCCTTGGTCTTGTGCAGCCATCTATCTTTTTTAGTTTTTGACCTACTTCTGTCCATGATATATGCTATATAAATACAGTCTATATATCAGTGTCACCTTAGTGAGATTTTGTGAAAACAGGGTCTACCTCTTGAAGGTACTCACCAAGACTTGTGGATGAATTCAGTTTCAGCACTACTACTCTCCTTTGCATGCTGACTTTTCATCTCTCCATTCAGACCCTGCTTAGGTGTATATTTACAGCTGTACTACAAGATATATGCATAATGCATTTGTTCTGCACTAACATCTATAGCAATACCAGGAACACCCAAGGTAGATTGTGTATATCAGGACTGTCTTGTGTTAACCATTGCATTTCAGTTATATGCATTCCTGCTCAGAGGTATGGTGCTGCAGGCAAGTATGAAACTGTAATAGCTTTAGACTGCAAATATAATATATGCAACTGTATATGGGTCAGGTAACCAACCCAAAACACCAACATGGTTTCTACATGTCACAGATATTTCCACCCACTAAGTGTTCATCGTGTACACCTGCATTGTATCTATTAATGCACAGTTTACCTAGTATGTGATGCATGAATCTCATGCATGTGTGTTCAAGTGTCACTGCAGCCTTGTATAAAGCTGTACTACTAATATCAGGCCATATTTTGTTTCTAAGTGAGCTGTAGGCAAATATTAGTCAGTCAATAGATAGTAGTGGCTCAGTTGGTTAAATGCTGTGTGTGATGTATATTTTCTCACACACAGACCAGGGTTTAAATCCAGTGACAGGTGCTACTAAATATTACTGAATCAGTTATGTGTTGTTAGTAGATGTTCTGTCCACAGAAATTACATGTAAATGGGTACAGTAGCCCTTAGTATGGGTTAATAATTTGTGTGTTCAGATGTAACAGAGTGTTCACATCATTGATCAGGAATGTGATAAGACGTCATAAAATAAAGGCAACAAGTGCAATATTAACAAAAGTTAATACTTTAAATAAAATGTGTAATCTTGGTATGACTGTATGTCTGGTGTGCCTGTGAATGTTTGCTGATGGTCTAAACCCATGCCTGCCAAGGATGGCATGATAGTCAGATACTCTCTGACTCTCTGTACTGCACACGATACATGTCTCTCAAGTGTCACCCTGTCACAGACTGTAATCACTGTTGCCTAATCCCGTTGTCACAGATTTATCATCGACATGATAATTTCAGTAGCACAGTAATACTACATCAGTCCACAGTACACCGTGGTAGTTAAATAGGTCCACCTGACATGTAATAGTCTTCTGTAGTTGTGTACCTGCAGGTGTTACTGCTTGGCCCATACTGTCCCATACAGCTAGCTTGAGAGGTATGTACATGCTACAGCAGCTATAGGGCACTTTTATAAATAAAGGAAGGGCAGACCTGTAGAGTATATTACAGTACTGTTGCAAGCTATATAGCCTATACTGGTATTAATGGGTTGTATTTATCTCTCCCCCCACCCCTTATCTTCACCATAATTTATTATTGTTATACATTGGTTATGGTTTACTATTAACATATGTTGTTCCCTAAACGTTATATTAGGTCTTGAGTTTTATTATTGTTATGTATTACAATGGTTGCATGCTAACATATCTTGTTGAATTACCTATGTTGTTGGGCTTATGCCAAAACTGTTACTGGCATATTGTTACTATGCTGACTGTTATCTTACTTGTTGTGTTCCATATATTATGCAGTGTTATATTACTGGGTTATTTACAATGTTTTGGCATGCTGTTATAACTAACTAAATGGTTTGTTCATTACTAACCTATACACATTGAAATACCTCAGCACCGAAGCTCAACTGGTGATCCACCTATCCTACCTCAGCTGGCCGGGGCACTGAGTCCCAGCATGTCTGGGACCCAAGCCAAGTGGTGCCCCTTTGTTGGTCCTGCACCACCCTTGAGTGGAACCACTTCAGGGGATGAGGCCTATCCCCGTGGGAGCAGGAGGTGTTGCCACACAGGATCAGCTACTAGTGATGGTGCACAGGATAGTTCACTGTGAGCATGAACAATGACTGCAGCTGACTGAGGGCAGACTCACCAACCTGGAGGGGCCTGCCAGCCCATGCACCCAGCCTCCAGCACAGCCACCTTCGGGGCAGTGAAAGAGCAGTGTTGACTGCCCATGGGTGGGGAGCTCAGTCACACTGCTGCCATCTGGGAGCACGTGGACCTCTGATTCCACAATACCTTTCCAGTCCAAGGTGTTTATCCCCTCATGTGTCACACATCACCCCTGTATGCTGTCTTGTCTCTCTTGTCTGTTTGCATATGTAGCCTCTCCTACCCAATTTACCTCCCCACATGTACTTATATCCCTTCCCCAACATTCCACTCTCTCCTTAAAAAAAGGCAGCTTTCCCACAAAAACAAAATATCGCCCCATACATAGCTCTCCATTTTGCAAATGTGTCTCCTGGACATAACTAATTATTACATTAATCAACACATTTATGTTGCCCTCAGCCCTCCTCGGGGGGTGAGGATTCAAATTCCAAATTCTTGTAAAACAAAAAGTATTCACAAAAGGTTTTAAAAGCTTAGTAGAGCCAAAGTGTCCAAGATAAAAATCACAATGTCCAAAAGACCAACAAATCTGGAAACACACCGTTGCACCACAAAACAACTTTAATCCAGGCAAGAAATGTAAAAAAAAAACAAAGCTTTCAAGACAAGCTCTTTCTCAATGCTCAAGAAAATAAAATACCATTAAAGTCTTTTAAATACAATGCATTTGTATCAGTTAGCCAATAGTATAAAATTAACAATAATTCATATGAATTAAGATCAATCAAGAAACAAAAAAGTTTTAAACAGTTAAATACACAACACAAATTTAAAAACATGTATTTATTTATTTATGTATTCATTTATTTATTTATTTATTTATTGTTTATTTATTGGCATTTGTTGACTGGGAAAGTCTACTGGGCACATAACCCATTTTCAATGGAGGCCCAGGGAGAAAAGCTCCACAAACAACAAACAACAAACTTGATTCAGTTTAATTACAGGTCTGGGAGATAGGCGCCCCAGTTTTAAAAACATAAATAAACAAAAAGAGTACAAAATTGCAGCAAGCCGTTGCAACATCTTATATATGGTTATGCTTCATTTTCAAAACAGGTTTAATGTTATGTTGTGAATTTTGGAAACTCTTGTAAAACCTGCACAGCTGTTGCTGTAGAAGAAATGGAGAGCTATGGTCCTTCCCTACACCCGTCCTGCACATCCCTACCTGCCTTTCAGTATGTTTTTTCCCCTGCTTACCCCCATTTCACCACTTTCATATCATCCCTTTTTTCTTTTCTTTTTTTTTTTTAGTGCAGGTTTAAGTAGTGCTAAGTGGTGTGGCACATCACACAAACCCGCTTAAAACTGTATTAATCATCTTATTTGCTTCTGACAGTGTTAGGCACATCTGCAAAATAATCACCCCTACCTCATCTCAAACCAGGCCCCTGTCAGCTACAGCACAGTGCTTTAGCCCACTAGGCCACTCAGCTCTGAATTACAACTGCTGTTTCTACCAACATATCCTGATTGCCACTGGCACACTACAAGTACATATAATGTGGAAATTGACAGTGTACTTGGGACTGTGATGCAGGCACTGCACCAGTACACTTTCAAATAAATATTAATGGATATACATGAGGCCTTGGACAGAAGGTATAGCTGTCAACTGTACAGACTATTGCAGAATGTCCACAGTTGTGCCCCTTAGTTTTGGCAAGGTTTCACAGAAACATATCTGTCTACTAAAATACTGGCAAGTCATTAAAAATTGAGGTTAGAAAATCATGACAGACATTTTAAGTGTCACACCTCATATCCATCAGAAAGCACATGCTAATGCAATTCCTGAGTCACAGACTGTATGCATGGACATATATCTTGCAAATACATCTACTCCAGCTGTGATTCAGTAGCTAAGTCTGTTAAATGCTCTGAATGCAGTGCATTTTTGCCACCCACAGTCCTGGGTTTGAATCCAGTGTGTTGCACTTTAATTACATTCTTTTGTATACATCAAATAATGACTGGGTCATGCAGTTTTAGCCAAAACAGATTGCTGCTACTGATACACATGTTAGCAAGTCAGAGGCCTTTCTGTAGGGACACACTGCACATATTCGTACAGCCTACCTATATATTGCCTACTTCTCTCTAATTGGCACTGTACATAACAGATGTACCTTAAGCACATGCTGTGACTGGACTGTGACTGTTATGGGTACCCTCACCCTGGCTATGCTATGATGACAGAGCTGACACTGCTCCCTCAATGACACATACAGCTTGCTGTCCTCCATCGTGTTCACACTCCCCACTATGAGTCCTAGGAAAAAAGCAGCAGCTGCAGGCTGCAACATATACAGCTGTATGTTAAGCTACCTGCTACAGACCTACCATACCTCACAACCCTCTAGAACAAGGGATTCACACAACACCCAAACATAAAGGAGTGGAGAGCAAAGGTCAAGCTTTAGGGACATGTGTCACAGTCTGCCCCTACAAACATACAGATATGATAGACCAGCAGCTACTGCAGCAGCATGCATATTCTGATGAGTATGACGTCTGACACACTCATATCTCATCCCTCTTACTGACCTCAACCCACAATGAACTGCAAGATAATCAAAAAGTCATTTGGCAATGGCCAAACATAGCATGGAAAACTGTGGGAATACCTCATAAACATCAACAGTGGACAACATTAGTAGCTACCCTGTACAATTCTGTAGACTCCACACCTCATCAATGTCCATCTCACAAACTAAGAAAGGGTTTAAGGCCTACATGAAGGCCTTAAATATTGCACTCTTGTGCCATACCATTTGGCTACTAAAAGTGCAACTCAGCTGTTCTGGATGCAATTAGCAAGTCTGAGCCATGGATTGCTGCACAGACAATTACCTGTTAATGAGCATTACCTACAAAAGGCAAACGACTGCCTATGGGGAAACAGGTCTGTAACTTGCTATACCAAGACACACTAAGATTTACCAAGCATTGTTCTTCAGGATTTCTTCACAAAAGGATTAAGTTACTCTACCAGGTATGTAGCATATGTCCCCGTGTAATGGGATACAGATGGGAAGATGCAGTTATGGGGAATAGGAATTGCAACAGTAGACCTGTAGTACATCTCTGGGAATGACATGTAGTTTATACTCTGCTGTCCAAGAGCTGCAGTCATGCTTCTCAACTGTGCCTGCTGTGAATTACACCAGAACTGTGGCCTCTTGCTCCCTCCTACAATGGTTGGCTCCTGTACGAATTCTACTGGATTATGTGTTAGACATATTGACAGTAAGTAATGGTGGACACAGCTGTCATATCACATGATATAGTGCCATTCATCACCTCTCAGTCTGTGAATATCACACAGGAATAATTCAGACATTGTAAAGGTATCCCTGATGTACTCTGACTATGTCACAGTTTAGTCAACATTCATATGTCATTGCTTGAGAGCTATGGCTAACATACCTGGCAACTCCCTACAGCAGGAAGTCAGGTCATAGCCAGTATTACTGAGGGGACACAGGCCAAACCTCAGCAAAAGAGTGTACATATTGGTCATACAAAGTAAGAGTATGAATAGAGTAACATATGTTACTGTAACATAACTGTTTTCTGAGGGTTCTGGCATGTGGCAGCCAGAGTCTCCATATTCTGAGAGCAACCATCAGTTATTGACCAACCACTTGCCAGACATCCAAAGGTTTGTGCCAAATGGACCACATATATTAGGCACATGTACACATTTGGCAAACATCTGTGTACTGGAGAAGTATGAAACCTACAGGGAGGATAGACAACAGCAGCATTGGACTGCTGTCTGTCATTGTGGCACAGTAATGTTGCTGGACTGTCCCCATATACTTGTAATAACACACACCTATGTGTCTGACAGTGGCCATATGAGCTATTAGTGGGACTTTGCCCACAGGGGACACACCACAGTAGATGGCACTGATGGGAGTAGAGACATACAGTACACTCTGTCACAGCACACAGGGACACAACCGGTATTGTCACTATGTTGGTGATAGCAACATATATAGTGTGTTAATAGACTGCATGGTATGGTGTAGGAGGTGGCAGTGGATAGTACAGGGCAATTTTGATGTGTATGGTCTGTACCTAGTGGATATCAATATATCTAGTCCTGTGATGTGTTCCCCTCTTGTTGTCTTTCAGAAAGGATGTATCTAAGGAGGCACCTGCCATTTTCAGAGGCTGAAAATAATGTCATCCTGGGTGGCCTCAGACTGCATCACAACATTCTGCTGTCCAGGGCTCGCCACAATAGTAACCAATGTGCAGAACTGTGGGCTGACCTCAACACAGCAGTCAACCATGTAGGATTACAGGACAGAACCTACAAGCAGGTTCTACATCGGGCAACAGATACGGTCAGTGCTGCATGGCAAAGGGCTGCCGCTGTGACAAGAGGCTGTGTTGCTACTGGTGGATAGCCTGCAGCAGAACAACTGATCTTGGCCACAGGGGACTTCCTGGCAAACCTGGGAACAACCACAAACTCCAAAACATCCATCACCCTGTACATCGTGGAGGTGGGTGCCACAGCATCCACAGCAGACGAACATCCAGGTAAGCTTCCTGTGTTCATCAATGTACTACTGTATCAGTCATTGTGGCAGGCTCTGCATACCAGTACACTGGTGTCAGATCTATCTGCATTAGGGGTGGTTTGGTTTAATGCACAATTGTTCACACATAGAATGTCAGCAATGTAGGCAGTATCACATTAGCTACTGTACATGTTGATATATGCACATATGACACAACTGATATTGCTGACAATACGCCTCCCTCACATTTCCATAGGTACATCAGGTGTGTCCGGAGTCCAAGGTTCTGTACCTGGTAAGTGTGCTACTTTTGTTGTATGGATCATATATACCCTAAGAATGTTAATGGCTGACATTTTGCCCTAGACACAACTGTTGTGCTTACCCAGAGTACAATACTTATATGTTCAGTTTCAGGGGTGTTAACTGAAGTGCATTGAATGGGTAATCACAGTTGTGCATTTTTAGGAGCAGTAACACATTTGCACTTCATTTTGATAAGATCTATGCAGTCTACTATACAGGAGGCAATCACTCACAGATGCCTGTTCACATACAATATGGAGATGGTACATACCTGAGGCAGTGATACTAAAACTGGCACAGTATGCTCAAGATGAGTGCACTGTGTTTTAGGTGTAGGTCTATCACATGCACTGACATACTGCTTTATCACACAGGTCTATAATACTATCAGCATTAACCTCACATAGCTGCAGTGCATGTTATAGAGGGCTGGTCTCAGCTGTGTATGTTGTAGTCTGCTTGTGTGTTTTGCATGGGATCAGAAATAAGATGTGGTATGTGTAATGCAGTCCTCACCTGTAGGTGTATGTGTGTGGATTGCCATACATAATAGTGGTGGTAGTAATGTACTTATTTTGTCTTCCTTCTTACAGGTGAACATGGGGGTTGGAGTGTGTCCCCCTCACAACCTGACGCCAGTGTCTCATCGGACTCTGATGATGACAGTGCCCATAGTGAGGCATAGGTGTAGTTGTTGGGGGCTGCATCTGTCCCATGGGTTGACATCCCATTTCCTCTCCCAGTGTCCCTGCACACAGTAAGTATGCCCATACATGCCCAGTCCCCTGCAGCCACAGATATTGGACAGTCATAGTATGGTGACATCGAACAGGAGAGTGTGGCAACTATGGTATCAGTGAGTGTAGACACTAGCCATAGCCAGACCTGGTGAGGTCCTCCCACAAAAGCAGATTGACAGGGGTGCCCAAAGGAGGACTGCTGCCCATCCACCACCTGTCACAGTGTTACATCACAGGTCACTTGGTGCATGTTTCGGTCTATCATGGAGGCACAGGCAAGTTCTAAATGCAACACCAGACAGATTCTTAGGATCATGGATGCAGCACAGTCTGACATCCATGCCTCCCTCCACCATATTATTGATGCCATGGATCATTTCACTGATGTAGTGGACAGATGGTGGGGTGAGACATTGTCAGTCCTTGACCTCATGTCTGTACGGGGAACATCTGGTGGGTATAAGGCATTGGACATGTGGACGTAGGTCAGCAAAACCATCTGCTGAGAGTATACATGGCCATGCACATGCATGCTGCAGTAGTGGCAGTACCTCCAGCACTACAGAAGGGAGTGTGCTGTCCATACCACAACATGGCAGGCCATGGGCACATGGTCATGGGTTGTCCCATGTGGGATACATGCCCAACAGACACCAGTCACTGTCAGCAACTAGCACTGCATCTGAACCTGGGCATGGTGCTGCCAGTGCCACTCCTGGCAGAGCCAGTTCTCATGTTCATTGCCTGAGACGTTGATCTGTCCACTCTGCCATGTACGGTCCGTAGCTTTCCAACATACACATGTGTAGGGCTAACACTTGGCTTGACTGTGTACATGCACACACATGAACATCACTGTCACATGCAGGTCAAAAAAAGACACACATGTCACCTCTCCATGGCCTAGCTAAGCAGCACCCCTTCCTGACTCACACACATGCTGTCAACTGTTTGGCACAGCCTGGGCCTCTGGCATCCCCACACCACACCCTGTGAGGGTAATGATACCTGTGCCACATCCCTGCTATCCATACCATTGATGCAGGTACATGCATATATGTGTCTGATGCACAGGGTTACATTGCATGTGTTTTTTTTTAGTGCGGTAGTGTTATGGCATGACAGGTGATGTATGTTGGCAAGTGTCATGAGTACACTTCAAAATTTGTGTACCTTTGTTGTATGATGTTAGACTGGTGGTAGTGTTGCAGAATGACAGGTATCTCAAAGAACTGTATATGTTTCTGTTCCAGGGGTCTGATTGGCTAAGCTATGGAGACTCAGTGGCAATACAGCGGCTCACGATGGCATGGCAGTAGAGCAGAAATATGACATCAGCAAGGTACGACTGTATATGTGCATGGCTACCAGGTGCATATTTGTAGAACAGTGTGTCGGGGACAATGGGGCAGTCAGCGTAATCTTGCATGCATACCCTGTGACAAGCCCTGATAACCTTGATATGTGTCACCTGGGTGTTCTGTACATACAAATGTATGTGGTGGCATATAGCATGTATGCCTCAATAGATGTGGGCTATTTAGGGCCAGCAGCTGGTGACAGGGCAATAAAATGCATGACAATTGCACACCCATATAGCCATATGTGTACTGCTGCATGGGCACATATTTGAGCAGTCACACACACAGAGTTGCCATTAGTGATATTAGAACCCCTACCTGCCTATCAGTATACACTACAACACTAAGTAGTTATTGCATGCTCCATGGAGCTTATCTATTGTGACAGTGTCAGCCACTGCTGTTAAGGTGGATGACATCAGCAGGCCTTGGAAAGGAGGCCAATGGTGAGGCTGGTAAGTAGTCCCAGGAGCTTAAAATGTATAACCATTGCACAGAGATAGGCACATTTCTGCAAGGGGATACATTTAAACACAAACACACACACAGACACACACACACACACACACACACACACACACACACACACACACACACACACACACACACATGCACAGTTGCCATTTGGGAGGTTAGAAACCCTACCTATCTATTAGTATACACTATAGCACTATGCAGTTACCATATGCACCATGGAACTTATCTGTTTTCACTAGTCTCAGGCCCATAAAATGATTGGCCATCGCACAGAGATAGGCCAAATTGACATGTCTGTACCGCTGTAAGAGAAATATCTACATACAAACACACAAGATGGCTGCTGTGAGATTCAAACCCCTAACTACCTATTAGTACACATGGGTCTATATTACATTATCGAGTGCTTAAAAAAGCGAACGGTGATTAATCGGCCCTATGTAAGCAAAAGCTTACACTGTCAAACTGTCAGAACAGTGATTTTTTTTTCTAAGGAAAAAAAATCACTGTTCCAAAAAAAAAAAAAACACTTTAAATATTACATTAAGTGGGGGGGTTCGCCACCCACACCCCCCACTTAAATATGCCAACTCTGAGATCGCACTACAGTGCCAAAATCAGCAAAGTAATGAAGTTGCCAAGCAAATTCTTTCCCAGGGAAAGAATTTGCTTAAAAGCCGCTTCAATATTTTGCCTTTTCAATCTTTTAAGTTTGACCAAGACGCATTCAAAAGAATGCATCTTCAGTCTTGTAATAGGAACCCATTACACACCACAGTTCACAGTATGAATTGCATGCACCACCAGTTACATGTGGTGTACATATGACTGCAGTCACAGCAGTTGTGGGCTATGCAACCTGGCCTTGACTTACACAGCCTGTGTGGCCTGCAGAGTGAACCTGCTTTAAGCTGTAAATATATCTAGTGCCCTAGCATTGGTGTAATTGTTAATACCCCTGCCATGTGTGTATGGTTACCAGCATCACCATTTTTGGCCAGTTGCAGTCTGCTAGGTGAACTATCGGCCAATGACAATATGGCCTGTCCAAGTCTTGCATTGAAGCCATTGCACATACAACACCTGCTCACCATTGTCCATCTACAGGGTGACATTCCACAGGCACAGGGTTCTGTGGTTGGTTGAATTATGTCATTATGTGGCCTTGGTCTTTTACCATCAGGCAACTGTTATGTGTGTAGGTGAAGATAACCCCCCCAGACCCCCCACTTAAATATGCCAACTCTGAGATCGCACTACAGTGCCAAAATAAGCAAAGTAACGAAGCTGCCAAGTGAATTCTTTCCCAGGGAAAGAATTTGCTTAAAAGACACTTCAATATTTTGCCTTTTCAGTCTTTTAAGTTTGACCAAGACACATTCAAAAGAATGCATCTTCGGTCTTGTAATAGGAACCCATTACACACCACAGTTCACAGTATGAATTGCATGCACCACCAGTTACATGTGGTGTACATGTGACTGCAGCCACAGCAGTTGTGGGCTATGCAACCTGGCCTTCACTTACACAGCCTGTGTGGCCTGCAGAGTGAACCTGCTTTATGCTGTGAATGCATCTAGTGCCCTAGCAGTGGTGTACTTGTTAATACCCCTGCTATATGTGTATGGTTACCAGTATCACCATTTTTGGCCAGTTGCAGTCTGCTATGTGATCTATCGGCCAATGACAATATGGCCTGTCCAAGTCTTGCATTGAAGCCATTGCACATACAACACCTGATCACCATTGTCCATCTACAGGGTGGCATTCCACACGCACAGAGTTCTGTGGTTGGTTGAATTATGTCATTATGTGGCCTTGGTCTTTTACCATCAGACAACTGTTATGTGTGTAGGTGAAGATAACTCCAGCATTCTGCATGTAGGTGTGGATATTTGTGCATCCCCACACACATATACTCATGTACATATATATTTACATATATATATGTTTTATATTTATGTATATATATATATATATATATATATATATATATATATATATATATATGTGTGTATATATTTATATATATATATATATATATATATATATATATATATATATATATATATATATATATAAACAGGAATGGTCAACTTAGGTGTAACTGTGTGTGTGTTATGTTACAGTAGTATATAGATATATGTGGAGTGTCTACATCACTCTACACATTTATATAGCTCTATAGATATATAAACATATATATATATATATATATATATATATATATATACATACATAAATATATATATATATATATATATATATATGTATATATGTATATATATATATATATATATATATATATATATATATACATATATATATGTACCACATAATGGTAGATATGGTGATTATGTGTGAGAGGTATAGGGAGAGATAGATACGTATACAGACATATTTTCAGATATCGGTTCTTTGGGCAGATGAAGCATCAGATATGGGCTCAAGTTAGCTAAGTGTAGGACCTTGCCCAGTTTGACTGCCTGTACTTACAAGGTGACTCCAGGCCAGACCTACCTGTACTCCAGTCCAGGATTTTGTGTGCTGCAGTCAATTGGCTGCTGAACCTGATTCAACAGACCAGCACCTCCATGATATTTTGTCCAAGGAATTCCCTGGCTGTGTGCTGAATGTAATATATGACTCATACCTAGCAACTGTACAAACTGTAACAGACTGTACATAGTTTGGCATCACATGTATGGAACATTTTACATAGCATTGTTATTTTCTTGTGCATTAGTGGCAAATCATCATAGATTGACATTAGGAAATGATGACAGACATTTGAGTTACTGACTCCATATACAGCAGGAAACCCAGGCTACTGCACGACCTGTTATTCTAAGAACTTTCTACATATCTCAGGCTACTAGTTAAACTTCTTCTTATATTTGGGCCTTTGTCCCACTGCTGTTCATGGGTTTGCCCAGATTTTCTGCTCTAAGTGGTTGTAGGTGTGCTGTGACTGGGGTACATGATGTAACACATCACACACATGGTAACAGTCTTCACACCTCTGACTGTACATGTTTTACAGAATGTCCAGCATTCCTCTCCATATTTCTGCTCAGCTCCTCATACGGTTGTGTTTTTCCAGTAATATACTACTACATGGAGAACACTGACTTGTTGTCCGTACTGACACAGTTAAATGATGGCATTTACATCCTGCTGCTACTCTGACTTGTTGTAACCTGTTGTTATGCTAGCCACCTTCTCGGTTACTCAGAGCATGTATAATGTCTGTAGGTTTGGCCCTCTGTCCCTCCATTGTATCTGGCTTTGTCCAGCTTTTTGCAGTAACAGATTGTGATATATTGACAGTGTGTGGGACTCGTACCATAAGAGTACCTCACATGCAAAAGTTGTAGGTGCAACCAGCTTTGAACAATGAACACCATCAGCCATACTAATGTACTTAGCCCACTGAGCCACACCAGCCACCAGAAAGTGAGTTTTAAGTCCCCACACAATCAACAGAAGTCAGACATGTACACTTTGACCCCTGCATATTGTGAAAAATAGAACATGTAGCCAGGTTGTCTGGGACAGCCCTGGGACTGTGTGGTCTGCTGATATATCCTTGCAAACATATACTCTGTTACTGCAGTTGTATGTGAACACTGATGTGTTGGGGGTAGGAGATTGTAGCATTGAGAGTCATGTGTCTGCCCTATGACCCCACTGTTTGGCATTTCCCTTACATGCTGCCGTGGGATTTGCTGCCTTGTGGCCTACTGCATATTATGGGGCAATCAGTATTGGACAGAGTAACTGTTGTCCCACACAGCTCTTTGTTCTCTGCAAGTAGCCCAGTTGCCCACTCTGTTCCCTTGCATAAATGTAGCAGGTCCATACATATGCAACCATAGTGAAGTACCCCGTAAATTTGTTGTAAAGGAGAGTGACTTACCCTTGTGCATGCAGCAGTTGTAATAACTGTTTTCCAGGGCTGACTTTGTCTAATGCATGCAGTACACAGCCAGTACATGGTAAGGTACAGGTTGTGTGGTGTGGCTGGCATCCTTTTTGCTATGTATGTAAGTCGGAGTAAGGTGTCAGTCCCTAGGACCCTAGGTTGTCGGTGCATTTACTATGCATTGCCTCTTTGCCATGGTCAGGGTATACTGGGCATGTCTATGTCTGCCTACAGGGACAGTCTCAGGGGGCTCCTCTTCTGAGTCCCCCTGTGGTTGTGGCTGTGGAGACGTTTGCATTGGTGGGGGGCTGTGTGTCCCTTCCCTGTGATGATTCTGCTGCAGCTGTTTCCATGGGATTATATTGTGTAGCATGGCGCATACTGCGAACATCTTTTCAAATGTGGCTGGAGAGTACTGCAGGGCTCCACCAGATATATCGAGACACCAGAACCGTGAATTGAGCAGCCCAAACACACACTCTGTGATGTTCCTAGTTTGTGCTTGTGCCTCATTATGGCATTCTTCGGTAGGTGTGCGTGCATTTCTGATGGGTGTCATTATCCACAGTTCCAGTGCATATCCAGCATCCCTCACTAGATAGCCATATGGGATGGCCCCCTGGCAAACATCTGGTACAGCTGTGATCCATGGCAGATATGGGAGTTAACTGCCAGGGCTGCCAGCACACACAGTCATGATAATGCCCTGGTAATTGCACATGGTAATGGCTTTTCATCCAGAAAAAAGGAGGTCATTGTCCCACTGTACTCATCCCTCATTAGACCCATTATAGAATACAACGCCCCATTTGGTATGTACCTCTCAAGACATCTGCAACAACTGGAAAGGCCTCAGAAATACCTCACTAAAAGAATCACAGGCCTAAAGCAGATGCCCTCGCCTTAAAACTCCAGCTATACTCTGTCTACTCATGCTTAACATACAAGGCCATGTCAAACCCAGAGCTGTTGGACATGCTACAT